>NC_057799.1:48779951-49047276 GCF_018294505.1 Triticum aestivum | reverse complement strand
CAAGGCCACCTCCTCCGCCTAAACCTCCACCTTTCCCGCCACCAAACCCAAATCCAACGCCTCCACCATGGCCGAGCCCTCCGCCAAGCCCACCCCCAGCACCACCGCCTCCTCCAAGGCCGCCACCTTTACCACCTCCGAACCCGATCCCGACGCCACCACCATGACCGATCCCTCCGCCAAAGCCGCCTCCTCCGCCAAAACCGCCACCACCGCCCAACAAGCCTTCCTTCTCCAAGCGACGCGCCTCGGCGGCCACTCCGAGGGCCAACACCACGACCAGCGCCGCGAGCGCCACACCCCGCACGCGCCTCCCCATTGCAGCTCAGCTAGCTACGCTCCACTCAAAGCTCGCTGGTGGGGACTGATGCTCTGCTGTGTTCTGAAGCTGGACCGAGGCCGTGCAGAGCCTTATATAGCGAAGCTCAAGGTAGGCCGAGGCCGGTGCAGCTCGTCTAGCACTCTAGCTTAGGAGTGGAGTAAATGCGGTTAGTTGGCGCGCTGGCTGGCTGGCTGGCTCTCGATCCCCAATCTGCGAGCTGAGGTCGATCGGTGGGCACGCAGGAGCACGATGGCGCGACGCGGCGACGATCGATCGGCGAGGAACACGGTGGCATGAGGGAGCAGTGCGTATGGCAGGGCAGTGGGTGGGTGACAGGGTGTAGGGGCGCCGCGGATTTCTTCGCCGGTGTGAGTTGACGGTGGAGTACTTGGGAGCGATGGCGACGTATCTGCCCGGAGAGGGAGCCGGGAGCGCGTCGGCTGGGCGTGCCGGTGGGCGCATTTACGCTCCCGTCTGCCCAACCAACCAGCAGACCGCGCGCGTGCATGCATGCATGCACGCGGACGCGGCTAGCTGCACTTGCGTTTGCATGTTACTAGTACAATCGTGCATGTGGACGTGGTGGCCCCCGTCATTCGTCTGTTGGAGAGTAGTACTTACGTGCGTTAAGCAACTGGAGTAGATGTAAAACTTGAAAATGATGGGAACACATGGACGTGCTGCTGGTCTGGTTGTGGATGTACGTACGTGGGTGCGTCGGTGCGTGTGTGCCGTGCCCTGCGTCTCTCGTCGATCTCACGGCGCACATACAATGACACAGCGTACACTATGGATGTGCATCTCCACCGGCAAGTGCAGCGCATTATTTCTGGTCATGCGTACGCGCAAAAGCACCTGCTGGGTCGGGTCGGCCATACGACGTAGGTACGCATGCATGCAAACGCATTGATATGCTGTGGACTGTGGTACAGTGAGCCATCACATAAGCATTTATTGGAGCAGCATTTGGCAATGAATTTCTGCGCGTACCAAGTCGCCGAACCGACAGCTACTAGCTAGCTGACCACGGAATTCCACTCCACTGTCCATTTTATTATTTTCCTTTCTGAGTTGTAGTACTCCTGCTGTTCATCGTCGAGACCAGTCTGCAGGACAGGATGCAGCTGGTTTCGATTCAGCTTTAGCCCATTCCTGAGAGCAGAGCTAGCGGAATGGTGCACTGCACTGCACACGGGATCGGCCGGGCTGGCCGTCGGCCAACCAACCCCGGTGGGTTCGGGCCTGCGTAGTCCGCATGCATGTGCGTAGCGTAGCTTGCCAATTGATGGGGCGACGAGGCGTACGCACAGCTATTTTCAGTGAAAAGGAAGGGTCGGCGAGTACGCATAATGCAGGAGATAAGAGGGCTGCACGCCACTTGATTGCAGGGAAGGAGACACGGGCAACAAGGCATTCAATCCCTGGCACATGGTGATGGCGCGTCTCTGCAAATCCGCCTTGTAGCACCTCATAGCAGATTGTTGGCAGGGCTGGTAAGATATTTATCATCCATTGAAACCAGATGGTATAGGCGTTCGTAGTCTCCGTGTTCAGACACAACCTGACACCGCATGTATAGATGCCAATGTATACGTGAAGAATGCATACGGTGTCCATGTTCTTTTCCTTTTAGCGAAAATACTATTTTATACGGACCTAAAAAAATCTGACAAAGTATACACATAAGCACGTATTTGTAGCATACACGTACAACATTTCATGAACATATATGCCCCATACGTGATGTACACACGGCATTTTACTTGTTGCATTTGGCCCAGATATTTGTCTTCCTTGTGTAGCCTGCAAATAATCGCACTGGTTAATGAAACTTTACACGGTACTTGAAGACCATGCATATGTATTTGTAGAAAACAATTGATATGTTTTGAAACTTTTAAATCTATTTTTATATTTTTTTGAAAAAACAAGACCCCCCTATGTACTAGTCTAAGGCACATAGTTTGCACGTGTGCACTATTTGTTAATTACAGTTTTTACACGAGCGAGAGAAAATTCGATACAAATTGAGCACTTTTTGCATGAATTGTTTTATCTTGGCAACCACCTGCTGAGTTACAATGTCCTGATAAATTTTCACTTTCTTAAATTGTCAAAATATGTCAAGATTCTTTTTGCGGGTACGTAATTTACAAACTTGCATTCAATATTCACATAGTGGCAGTTCAAGTCATGGGGTCATATTTTGTTCAGAAAATGATCGTCCCCGTGCGTTCTACATCACTTGGATGTTTTTCTTTTTTGAGCGGTACATCACTTGGATGCAGATGGAATGCAACCAGGGGCTGGGCTAGAATTATCAAAGGGTCGCATATCCAAAAAGAATTGCCAAAATATGGTATATATCTCCATATATACACGTATATATATGCATTGTAGCCTTTTACATGTAAAACTCGTGAAAAGTGTGGCAAACAACCGTCCCGCTCCTGCCTTCTCTCCGAGGCTGAAGTACGATTTTCTGCCGACTGACAGTTGGTCATACGGGCCATGAAGCTTGCAACTGAGCCAGCTGTAGTCACTCCATCTAGTTCAGAAATGCTATTACCGTGTTCTAGAAAAAACTCTTTGTTTTTCTTTCTAGTAAAGGCTCTCCGGAGATGAGCGACAAACGAAGTTTTTCCCCCTAGGCGATCTAGGGTTTCAACCTTTCCTCTGGCGACCACGCAAGAGTCCACGTAAACTCTCACCGGCGGCCGGGGTTCCTCCGGTGATTGGTGATCTTACCCGGATCAGGTAACTCCGGTTTGGTTGCACGGCGGATCCGCTGTCACTGGTGGACAGGGAGTTGGAGGCTAGGGTTGTGGAGATGAACAATAGCAGGGAGCAAAGATAAGGGGGGGCTTGGAGGTACCAGAGGGGAGTAAGGCGGAGGAAGCAAGGGCCGCACGACTGTCTACGCGGGAGGGGGAGGGGGAGGAGAAGGATGGAAGGGCGAATGATGGTGGAAGTATATCGGAGATGGATGAGGAAGAATTCTGGGACTACTATGGCCCCAAACCGAAACTAGAAGATCAATTCGCAGATATGAATCTACATGGCCAAGAGGAAGATGACCTCGATTTCTCTGCCGAGGTGGACGAGCGGATTAAGGATGTTAGATGGTTGGGGCTGTTTCGGGTACATACTACTTGACGTTTTAGTCACGCAGCTCTGCTGAATCAGATGCGCAATGCATGGTTCGTGGTGCAGGGAGTGACTTTCAGTGTAAAAGGACCAAATTTATTCCTCGTTCAGTGCCATTGTTTGGAAAACTCTCTATACAAAAAACATGGTGCTACTTGGAAGCACAAGTGTGGTAAAGGATAGTAGTGTGCCCCCTCTCTTTTTCTCTCATTTGTTGATGGACTCTTTTTTTTATTCCTCATAGGTAGGAGCACACTCTAGAATGCATCACACTTTGTTTACTTAGAACTCTGAAAGAAAAATAATGACTACAAATGAATGCCTCTGGCAGTGTACTAGGATGTGTGATGATTTCAGCTTAACATGTATATCACTTATGAATGGTGGCCCCACAAATATCATGTTAGCTCCATGATCGTGCAAAGCAAAATGACAATGAATGCTCAAGTCATATAATAAATTGTAACAACGAAAGTTGCATGACAATATATCTCAAAATGGCTATAGAAATGCCATAATAGGCATGTATGGTGGCTGCTTTAAAAAGATATAATGATGCTTTTGTGTGAGAGAGCATATCATCCCACGGGGTTGGATGCACCGGCGAACTGACGAAGTATGCACAATGTCTCAGTGTGAGAGTGGGAAATGCGTGGCACCGAAGAGGCTAGCAAAATATGGATAGAGGTAGTGCATAAAGACTGCAACTCACAATAAAAATTAGGTCAAGGTGGTAACCGAGGGCCCCACAGCTCACGTGGAGCGCCCACCCCCTCACTGCGCCACCTGCCCTTTTGGCTGGCTGGTGGCCTCTCGATGTGTCCCGAAGCTTCCAGTGTTTCTTGTTGCCCCAAAAATCGTGTTAAATCGGCAACATATTTTGACCTCCTTAGATATTGGTTTACTGCGAAACCAAAAAAACAAGCAAAACACAGGAACTGGCACTGGGCACTAAAATAATAGGTTAGTCCAGAAAAATAATGTAAAATGGTAATAAAAGTATATAGAAATGATAATATAGCAGCATGAAACAAAAAAGTTAAAGATAAGTTTGAGAAATTATGGATAACTTAATTAAAATACCCCATGGCATATCTATGAGGGTATTTTAAGTTACCTCGGGGATTATGCGAGCATATCGATGCATCTATGAGGAAATTCTGGTGTGGTGCACGAGAAGGTAAGAGGAAGACAGCGTGGGTGTCGTGGAGGGATATGTGTCAACCAAAATACTTAGTGGGATTCAGAAAGATGGAATTATTTAACTTGGCACTCTTGGCCAAGCAAGGATGGAGAATCATTCAAGAACCAAGCACACTTAGTTCTCTGATTTTAAAAGTAATTTCCAAACAACTAATTTCTGCAGGCTGAACTAGGGTCTAAGCTGAGCCTGATTGGGAGGTCCATACTTGAAGGCAGAGATGTTTTTAAACAAATTTTAGTTAGAAGAATAGGCAATGGAGAATCAACAAGTATTTGGTACAAAAATTGGCTCCCAAGAGAAAACATGATGGGGCCCTTGGCACCTTTAAAGAAAAATCACCCGGACCTAGTGAGTGAGCTGATTGATAAACCAAACAGAAGCTGGAATCTGAATGCACTAGATGAGTATCTTCTGTCCCTGGACAGAGATGTTCCTCAAATACCACTCCCTACGGTGGACATGGAAGATGCATGGGGGTGGAGTATGGAAAGGTTTGGGAATTTCTCAGTTAGATTGGCGTATCAAATGCTTATCCTAACCAGAAACAGGAGAGAAGTTTGGTTGAAATGAAGATCAGGAGGTTCTGATTCAAGAAAAAAAAGATCTTGAGTGAAAATTTGGAAGTATAAATTGCCGGGATAAATAAGAGTTTTTGCATGACGTCTAGGAAAACTGAGTCTGCCAACACATGATATGCCAAGTCACAGGAACATGGCAACTGAATCAGACTGTATGGTGTGCGGAAGGGAGGACTCCTGGCGGCACTCATTACTCAAATGCCGACTAGCCTTGTGTGTGTGGATTCTGGTCGATGAAGATATGTACGAGCACGTCGGTAGTTTTGGAGAGAACCATGAAAAAAAAAACTGTTTTTTCACCATGGATGAATGGATGAAGGAATATGAGTACATGAAAACGATGGTTACGCTGTGGGCACTGTGGAAGGCGAGACATGATTTTCTACATGAAAATATTCACCAAAGTCCATTCGCAACAAGTAATTTTATCTTGAGCTACTTAGCTGAATTTGAAGTGATGGAAGATGGAGACAAGCAAGCTAATAGAATTAGCGGGCGACCACCGGTTGACTTGGATTCCGCCACTGATGCTAGCTGCAACTACGTCGGTATTTCTCCGGAGAGGGAGGGATGATGTAGCACAACGACGTTAGGTATTTCCCTCAGTTATGAAACCAAGGTATCGAACCAGTAGGAGAACCAAGCAACACAACATAAACAGCACCTGCACACAAACAACAACACCTCGCAACCCGACGAGTTAAAGGGGTTGTCAATCCCTTCCGGGGTACGGCGCCTCAAGATAGGCAAGCGGACGTGAGGTAAATTGTAGTAGATTGATAGATCGAACGCAAAATAAAATAAATAAAGATAAAACGCAGCAAGGTATTTTTGTATTTTTTGGTTTAATAGATCTGAATAAAAATGCAAAGGAAAAGTAGATCGCAAGGCAAATATATGAGAAAGAAGACCCGGGGACCGTAGGTTTCACTAGTGGCTTCTCTCGAGAAAAATAGCAAATGGTGGGCAAACAAATTACTGTTGGGCAATTGATAGAACTTCAAATAATTATGACGACATCTAGGCAATGATCATTACATAGGCATCACGTCCAAGATTAGTAGACCGACTCCTGCCTGCATCTACTACTATTACTCCACACATCGACCGCTATCCAGCATGCATTTAGTGTATTAAGCTCATGGAAAAATGGAGTAATGCAATAAGAACGATGACATGATGTAGACAAGTCTGTTTATCTATATGGTGGTAGATATAAATCTTGTGTTTTTATCCTTAGTAGCAACGATACATACGTGTCGTTTCCCTTTCTGTCACTGGGATCGAGCACCGTAAGATCAAACCCACTACCGGGCACCTCTTCCCATTGCAAGATAAATAGATCAAGTTGGCCAAACAAAACCCAAATATCGGAGAAGAAATACGAGGCTATAAGAGATCAAGGAAACTCAAATAACTTTCATGGATATAAAAACATATAACTGATCATAAACTCGAAGTTCATCAGATTCCAACAAACACACCGCAAAAGAGTTACATCATATGGATCTCCAAGAGACCATTGTATTGAGAATTCAGCGAGAGAGAGAGAGAGAGAGAGAGAGAGAGAAAGCCATCTAGCTACTAACTACGGACCCGAAGGTCTACAAGGAACTACTCACGGATCATCGGAGAGGCACCAATGGAAGTGGTGAACCCCTCCGTGATGGTGTCTAGATTGGATCTGGTGGTTCTGGACTCTGCGGTAGCTGGATAAATATTTCGTCGACTCCCCTAGGGTTTATGGAATATTTGGGTATTTATAGAGCAAAGAGGCGGTCCGGGGGGCACCCGAGGTGGGCACAGCCCACCAGGGCGCGCCAGGGCTTCCTTTTGGCCCATAAAAAATCATCGTGAAGTTTCGTGGCATTTGGACTCCGTTTGATATTGATTTCATGCGATGTAAAAAACATGGAAAAAACAGCAACTGGCACTTGGCACTATGTCAATAGGTTAGTACCAAAAAATGATATAAAATGACTATAAAATGATTATAAAACATCCAAGATTGATAATAAAACAGCATGGAACAATCAAAATTATAGATATGCTGGAGACGTATCAGCATCCCCAAGCTTAACTCCTACTCGTCCTCGAGTAGGTAAGTGATAACAACAGAATTTGTGATGTGGAGTGTTGTTCATCAAGTCATATCATATTCTTGTCTTTATAGCATGGACATTTGGACTTTTATGTGATTCAAAGCAATAGTCTTGTTTTGACATAATAATTTAGATACTCAAGCATATCAACAAGCAACCATGTCTTTCAAAATATCAACGCTAAAGTAAGTTATCCCTAGCCCATCATGCTCAAACATTGATCCATTCATGAAACACACTCGAATATTAACTACACCCAATACTTGAGCACGATCATATTGCCTCCTAGTTGGTGCTTTTTATGAGAGAAGATGGAGACTCAAATTTCAAAATAAAAATTGCATAAAGTAAAAGAAAGGCCCTTCGCAGAGGGAAGTAGGGATTTGTAGAGGTGCCATAGCTCAAAGCGAAAAACTTAGAGATAAAAACATTTTGGGAGGTGTATCCATAGCACCAACGAAAGCGACTTAGAGTTCCCAACACCTTCCATGCTAGATATGCCATAGGCGGTTCCCAAACAGAAAATAAAGTTTATTCCTTTTTCCACCATTCTTTCACTTTCCATAGCTAACCGTATCCACGGGTGCCCTCCATACCAACACTTTCCAAGGAATTTATTATTTGACAACATAAAGTAATTTTTTTTTGTATTTCAGGACTGGGCATCCCTAAAACCTTTGCCTTACTCTCGTGCAATGACAAGTGAATAAACACTCATCTTGATAATAACACATCTAGCATGGAAAATATTAGCCACCCGTTACCGTTTCGCGAGCGAAACAAACACACAAAAGAGAAGTTTATTTTGAAAATTAGAGATGGCACATGCAAATTTGCTTAGAACGGCAAAAGAATACCGCATATAGGTAGATATAGTGGACTCATGTGGCAAAACTGGTGTAAAGGATTTTGGATGCACAAGTAGAGGTCATACTTGGTGCAAAATGAAGGCTAGCAAAAGATTGGGAAGCGACCAACCAAGAAACGAATAATCTCATAAGCAAGCATTAAGCATAATTAACACCGAATAATGCACCACAAGTAGGATATAATTTTCATTGCATGATTATTGACTTTCATGCATACATAGGGAATCACAAACCTTAACACCAATATTCTTACTAGAGCACAATTACTCATCAACATAACTCACATATCACACCATCATATCTCAAAATTATTACTAAGAATCAAGTTTATTTTGTCCAATGATCTTCATGACATTTTTTTACTTTATCCTTCTTGGATATCTATCACTTTGGGACTAACTTTATGTGTTGCTTTTCATAAGCTCAAACAAATATAAGTGAAGATCATGAGCATAACAAATTTTATTTCTCCCAAAATAATTTAAGTGAAGCAAGAGAGAATTTCTTCAAAATTTTACTAACTCTCAAATAAATCTAAGTGAAGCAAGAGAGCAATTATAACAAGTCATGATATAATTTTGGCTCTCTCAAATAGGTGTGTCCAGCAAGGATTGATGACTTAAAACACAAAATAAAACAAGCAAAGACACAAATCATACAAGACGCTCCAAGCAAAACACATATCATGTGACGAATAAAAATATAGCCTCGAGCAAATACCGATAGTTGTTGGAAGAAAGCAGGGATGCCACTCGGGGGCATCCCCAAGCTTAGTTTGTTGCTCATTTTTGGTTAATAGCTTGGGATGCCGGGTCATCCCCAAGCTTAGGCTCTTACATCCTTCCTTCATCCATCGTAAGATAACCCAAAACTTGAAAACTTCAATCACACAAAACTCAACAAAACCTTCGTGAGATCCGTTAGTGTAAGAAAAGTAAACTACTACTATAAGTGATGTATCAAACCAATTCTTATTTTGTTTTTGTATTATATCTACTATATTCCAACTTTTCTATGGCAAAAACTCATCAAAGAAAACCATAGAGCCATCAAAATAAGCACACAACACAAAGAAAACAGAATCTGTCAAAACAGAACAGTCTGTAGCAATCTGATTTGTTCGAATACTTCTGGAACTCCAATAATTCTAAAAACTAGGACAAACTAGATAGTTTGTATATTGATCTTCTACAGAAAGAATTAGCATTTTATCACGTTCTGGTGAATTTGAAAATTATTTTCGTCAGCACAAAGTTTCTGTCTTTTTCAGCAAGATCAAACAACTATCACCCAAGAAGATCCTATTGGTTCTTCTTGGCACAAACACTAACTAAAACACAAAAATCACAATCTTAACAGTATCATAATTGTGCTAACACTCAAGAAAATAAAGCAAAAAGCAAAAATACAAATTATTCATTGGGTTGCTTCCCAACAAGCGCTATAGTTTTACGCCCTTAGCTAGGCATAAAGCAAGGATCTAAGTTTTGTCATCTTTGGTTCGAGATCCATAAGATGCCCTCATGATTGATTCATAAGGTGGCTTAATTCTAGTTCTATGAAAGTGTTCCATACCTTTCCTCAAAGGAAATTGGAACTTAATATTGCCTTCTTTCATATCAATCACGGCACCGATAGTGCGTAAAAACGGTCTACCAAGAATAATAGGACAAGAAGGATTGCAATCAATATCAAGAACAACAAAATCTATGGGCACATAATTCCTATTTGCAAGAATAAGAACATCATTAATTCTTCCCATAGGCTTTTTAATAGTAGAATCCGCCAAGTGCAAATTCAAAGAACATTCTTCAAGATTAGTAAGACCAAGTACATCACATAAAGATTTCGGAATTGTAGAAACACTAGAACCCAAGTCACACAAAGCAAAACACTCATAATTTTTAATCTTGAGTTTGATAGTAGGTTCCCATTCATCATGCAATTTTCTAGGAATTGAAACTTCCAATTCCAATTTTTCTTCAAGAGCTTTCATCATAGCATCAACAATATGTTTAGTAAAAGCTTTATTTTGTTCATAAGCATGGGGTGAATTTATCATGGATTGCAACAAAGAAATACAATCAATCAAAGAGCAACTATCATAATTAAAGTATTTGTAATCCAAAAGAGTGGGCACATCACTAGTTAAAGTTTTGACCTCTCTAAACCCAGTTTCATCAATTTGCTCAACAAGATTTTCATCCTACGAAATATGGGGACGCCTTCTACCTAAAGTTGACTCTTCTCCAGTCCCTTTTTCATCATTCTTAACTTTACTAAACAAGGATTCAATAGAAGAAACACCAATCATTTTAAGATCTTCATCACTTTTGCAAGAATAATCACTAGAAAAAGCTTTTTCTAAAAATTCTCTTTTAGCTCTAAGCACAGCAGTTCTTTTCTTACTTTCATCCATAGAAACATAAAGATCTTTAATTGATTCATCTACTTTAGGCACAAAAAATTTCATCTTGAGATTTTCCACATCATGAGCAATTCTATCAACACTTCTAGAAAAATCATCAATCTTATTCAACTTTTCTTCTATGGAAGTGTTGAAAACTTTTTGTGTGTTGATAAATTCTTTAATATTATTCTCAATATCAGAGGTGTTCCTATTATTATTATAAGATTGACTTCCATAGGAATTACCATAATTGTTAGAGGAATTACTAGGAAAAGGCCTAGGATTAAAATTACCTCTATAAGCATTGTTGTTGAAATTATTTCTAGAGATAAAATTCACATCAATGGCATCACTATTTTGCTCAATCAAAGTAGATAAAGGAATATCATTAAAATCAATAGGAGCACTTTTACTAGCAACCAATTTCATAAGAGCATCAACTTTATCACTCAAAGAGGAAATTTCTTCAACCAAATTAAGTTTTTTACTAGTAGGAGCTCTTTCGGTATGCCATTGTGAATAATTTGTCATGATATTATCAAGAAATTTGGTGGCTTTACCCAAAGTAATTTCCATAAAAGTACCACCCGCGGCGGAATCTAAAAGATTACGAGAAACAAAATTCAACCCCGCATCAAAATTTTGTATGATCATCCAAAGATTTAACCCATGAGTTGGGCAATTCCTTAGCATCATTTTCATCCTTTCCCAAGATTGTGCAACATGCTCATGTTCAAGTTGCTTAAAATTCATGATCTGGATCCTAAGGGAAATAATTTTTGCGGGAGGAAAATACTTAGTGATAAAAGCATCTTTGCACTTGTTCCAAGAATCGATACTATTACGAGGCAAAGAAGAGAACCAAATTTTTACAGAATCGCGCAAAGAGAGCGGAAATAATTTCATCTTGACCACATCATTGTCCACATCTTTTTTCTTTTGCATATCGCATAATTCCATGAAGGTATTAAGATGGGACGTGGCATCCTCATTAGGAGTACCGAAAAATTGGTCTTTCATAACAAGATTCAGCAAAGCGATATTAATATCACAAGTCTCCGCACTAGTGGTGGGAGGAGCAAGCGGAGTGCCAATAAAATCATTGTTGTTGGTATTTGAGAAATCACATAATTTGGTGTTCTCTTGAGTCATGATGACTACACAACAAGACTGCATTCAAAAACAGATCCGACAAGAAAACGGCGAACGGAAAAAGAGTGGCGAATAAAACGGCAAATTTTTGTAAAGTGGGGGAGAGGAAAACGAGAGGCAAATGGAAAATAATGTAAATTGCGAGGAGATGAGATTTGTGACTAGGAACCTGGTTATTATGAAGATCCTCCCCGGCAACGGCGCCAGAAATTCTCCTTGATGGTAGCTGCAACTACGTCGGTAATTCCCCGGAGAGCGAGGGATGATGTAGCACAGCGACAGTAGGTTTTTCCCTCAGTTATGAAACAAAGGTATCAAACCAGTAGGAGAACCAAACAACACAATGTAAACAGCACCTGCACACAAACAACAACACCTTGCAACCCGACGAGTTAAAGGGGTTGTCAATCCCTTCCGGGGTACGACGCCTCAAGATAGGCAAGCGGACGTGAGGTAAATTGTAGTAGATTGATAGATCGAACACAAAATAAAAATAAATAAAGATAAAATGCAGCAAGGTATTTTTGTATTTTTTGGTTTAATAGATCTGAATAAAAATGCAAAGGAAAAGTAGATCGCAAGGCGAATATATGAGAAAGAAGACCCGCGGGCCGTAGGTTTCAGTAGTGGCTTCTCTCGAGAAAAATAGCAAACGGTGGGTAAACAAATTACTGTTGGGCAATTGATAGAACTTCAAATAATTATGACGATATCTAGGCAATGATCATTACATAGGCATCACGTCCAAGATTAGTAGACCAACTCTTGCCTGCATCTACTACTATTACTCCACACATCGACGCTATCCAACATGCATCTAGTGTATTAAGTTCATGGAAAAACGGAGTAATGCAATAAGAACGTTGACATGATGTAGACAAGATCCGTTTATCTATATGGTGGTAGATATAGATCTCGTCTTTTTATCCTTAGTAGCAACGATACATATGTGTCGTTTCCCTTTCTGTCACTGGGATCGAGCACCGTAAGATCGAACCCACTGCCGGGCACCTCTTTGAAGGAAATATGCCCTAGAGGCAATAATAAAGTTATTATTTATTTCCTTATTTCATGATAAATGTTTATTATTCATGCTAGAATTGCATTAACCGGAAACATGATACGTGTGTGAATACATAGACAAACAGAGTGTCACTAGTATGCCTCTACTTGACTAGCTCGTTAATGGAAGATGGTTATCTTTCCTAACCATAGACATGAGTTGTCATTTGATTAACGGGATCACATCATTAGGAGAATGATGTGATTGACTTGACCCATTCCGTTAGCTTAGCACTTGATCGTTTAGTATGTTGCTATTGCTTTCTTCATGACTTATACATGTTCCTATGACTATGAGATTATGCAACTCCCGTTTACCGGAGGAACACTTTGTGTGCTACCTAACGTCACAACGTAACTGGGTGATTATAAAGGTGCTCTACAGGTGTCTCCGAAGGTACTTGTTGGGTTGGCGTATTTCAAGATTAGGATTTGTCACTCCGATTGTCGGAGAGGTATCTCTAGGCCCACTCGGTAATGCACATCACTTAAAGCCTTGCAAGCATTGCAACTAATGAGTTAGTTGCGGGATGATGTATTACGGAACGAGTAAAAAGACTTGCCGGTAACGAGATTGAACTAGGTATTGAGATACCGACGATCGAATCTCGGACAAGTAACATACCAATGACAAAGGGAACAACGTATGTTGTTATGCGGTTTGACCGATAAAGATCTTCGTAGAGTATGTAGGAGTCAATATGAGCATCCAGGTTCCGCTATTGGTTATTGACCGGAGACGTGTCTCGGTCATGTCTACATAGTTCTCGAACCCGTAGGGTCTGCACGTTTAAAGTTCGATGACAGTTATATTATGAGTTTATGTGTTTTGATGTACCGAAGGTAGTTCGGAGTCCCGACTGAGATCGGGGACATGACGAGGAGTCTCGAAATGTTCGAGACATAAAGATCGATATATTGGACGACTATATTCGGACATCGGAAAGGTTGCGAGTGGTTCGGGTATTTTTCAGAGTACCGGGGAGTTACGAGAATACGGGGGAAGAAGTATATGGGCCTTATTGGGCTTTAGGGGAGAGAGAGAGAGGCAGGCCGCGCGCCCCCCAATGACTAGTACGAATTGGACTAGGGGGAGGGGCGGCGCCCCCTCCTTCCTTCTCTTCCCTCTTCCCCTTCCTTGTCTCCTACTCCTACTACTTGGAAGGGTAGGAATCCTACTCCCGGTGGGAGTAGGACTCCTCCAGGGCGCGCCATAGGGGCCGGCCCTCTCCCCCTCCTCCACTCCTTTCTATACGTGGCCAGGGGGGCACCCCATAGACACAACAATTGATCCCTTGGATCTCTTAGCCGTGTGCGGTGCCCCCTCCACCATAATCCAGCTCGGTCATATCGTAGCGGTGCTTAGGCGAAGCCCTGCGTCGGTAGAACATCATCGTCGTCACCACGCCGTCGTGCTGACGGAACTCTCCCTCAAAGCTTGGCTGGATCGGAGTTCGAGGGACGTCATCGAGTTGAACGTGTGCTGAACTCGGAGGTGCCGTGCGTTCGGTACTTGATCGGTCGGATCGTGAAGACGTACGACTACATCAACCGCGTTGTGCTAACGCTTCCGCTTTCGGTCTACGAGGGTACGTGGACACACTCCCCCCTCTCGTTGCTATGCATCACCATGATCTTGCGTGTGCGTAGGAATTTTTTTGAAATTGCTACGTTCCCCAACAGTGGCATCCGAGCCAGGTTTTATGCGTAGATGTTATATGCACGAGTAGAACACAAGTGAGTTGTGGGCGATACAAGTCATACTGCTTACCAGCATGTCACACTTTGGTTCGGCGGTATTGTTGGATGAAGCGGCCCGGACCGACATTACGCGTACGCTTACGCGAGACTGGTTCTACCGACGTGCTTTGCACACAGGTGGCTGGCGAGTGTCAGTTTCTCCAACTTTAGTTGAATCGAGTGTGGCTACGCCCGGTCCTTGAGAAGGTTAAAACAGCACTAACTTGACGAACTATCGTTGTGGTTTTGATGCGTAGGTAAGAACGGTTCTTGCTCAAGCCCATAGCCGCCACGTAAAACTTGCAACAACAAAGTAGATGACGTCTAACTTGTTTTTGCAGGGCATGTTGTGATGTGATATGGTCAAGACATGATGCTATATTTTGTTGTATGAGATGATCATGTTTTGTTGAAGTTATCGGCAACTAGCAGAAGCCTTATGGTTGTCTCTTTATTGCATAAGACGCAAGTGCCAAATAATTGCTTTACTTTATCTCTATGCGATAGCAATAGTTGCAAGAGAAATAGTTGGCGAGACGACCATGTGACGACACATTGATATAGATCAAGATGATGGAGATCATGGTGTCATGCGGGTGACGATAGAGATCATGACGATGCTTTGGAGATGGAGATCAAAGGCACAAGATGATGATGGCCATATTATGTCACATATTTTGATTGCATGTGATGTTTATCTTTTATACATCTTATTTTGCTTAGTTTGGCGGTAGCTTTATAAGATGATCCCTTACTAAAATTTCAAGGTATAAATGTTCTCCCTGAGTATGCACCGTTGCGACAGTTCTTCGTGCCGAGACACCACGTGATGATCGGGTGTGATAAGCTCTACGTTCAAATACAACGGGTGCAAGACAGTTTTGCACACGCGGAATACTCAGGTTAAACTTGACGAGCCTAGCATATGCAGATATGGCCTCAGAACACTGGAGACCGAAAGGTCGAGCGTGAATCATATAGTAGATATGATCAACATAGTGATGTTCACCATTGAAAACTACTCCATCTCACATGATGATCGGACATGGTTTAGTTGATATGGATCACGTGATCACTTAGATGATTAGAGGGATGTATATCTAAGTGGGAGTTCTTAAGTAATATGATTAATTGAACTTTAATTTATCATGAACTTAGTCCTGATAGTATTTGCATAACTATGTTGTAGATCAATAGCTCGCAATATAGCTCCCCATTTTTTTGATATGTTCCTAGAGAAAACTAAGTTTAAAGATTATAGTAGCAAAGTTGCAGACTTGGTCCGTGATCTGAGGATTATCCTCATTGCTGCACAGAAGAATTATGTCCTTGATGTACCGCTAGGTGACAGACCAATTGCAGGAGCAGATGCAGACGTTATGAACGTTTGACAAAGCTCGGTATGATGACTACTTGATAGTTTAGTACACCATGCTTTACGGCTTAGAACCGGGACTTCAAAAATGTTTTGAACGCCACGGAGCATGTAAGATGTTCCAAGAGTTGAAATTGGTATTTCATACTCATGCCCGTGTCGAGAGGTATGAGACCTCTGACAGTACTTTGCCTACAAGATGGAGGAGAAAAGCTCAACCAGTGAGCATGTACTTAGATTGTCTGGGTACTACAATTGCTTTAATCAAGTGGGAGTTAATCTTCCAGATAAGATAGTAATTGACAAAGTTCTCTAGCCACTATCACCAAGTTACTATAACTTCGTGATGAACTATAATATGCAAGGGATGACCCAAACAATTCCCAAGCTCTTCGCGATGCTAAAATCGGCGAAGGTAGAGATCAAGAAAAACATCAAGTGTTGATTGACAAGACCACTAGTTTCAAGAAAAAGGGCAAAGGGAAGAAGGGGAACTTCAAGAAGAATGGCAAGCAAGTTGCTGCTCAAGTGAAGAAGCCCAAGTCTGGACCTAAGATGAGACTAAGTGCTTCTACTACAAAGGGACTGGTCACTGGAAGCGGAACTACCCCAAGTATTTGGCAGATAAGAAGGATGGCAAAGTGAACAAGTTATATTTGATATACATGTTATTGATGTGTACTTTACTAGTGTTTATAGCAATCCCTCGGTATTTGATACTGGTTCAGTTGCTAAGAGAAGTAACTCGGAATGGGAGTTGCAGAATGAATAGAAACTAGTTAAGGGCGAGGTGACGATGTGTGTTGGAAGTGGTTCCAAGATTGATATGATCATCATCGCACACTCTCTATACTTTCGGGATTAGTGTTAAACCTAAATAAATGTTATTTGGCGTTTGCGTTGAGCATGAATATGATTTGATCATGTTTATTGCAATACGGTTATTCATTTAAAGTCAAAGAATAATTGTTGTTATGTTTACATGGATAAAACCTTCGATGGTCATACACCCAATGAAAATAGTTTGTTGGATCTCGATCGTAGTGATACACATATTCATAATATTGAAGCCAAAAGATGCAAAGTTAATAATGATAGTGCAACTTATTTGTGGCACTGCCGTTTAGGTCATATTGGTGTAAAGCGCATGAAGAAACTCCATGCTGATGGGATTTTGGAATCACTTGATGCTTGCGAACCATGCCTTATGGGTAAGATGACTAAAACTCCGTTCTCCGGAACAATGGAGCGAGCAACAGACTTATTGGAAATAATACATACTGATGTATGCGATCCGATGAGTGTTGAGGCTCGCGGCGGGTATCGTTATTTTCTGACCTTCATAGATGATTTGAGCAGATATGGTATCTACTTGATGTAACAGAAGTCTGAAACATTTGAAAAGTTCATATAATTTCAGAGTGAAGTGGAAAATCATCGTAACAAGAAAATAAAGTTTCTATGATCTGATCGTGGAGAAGAATATTTGAGTTACGAATTTGGTCTTCATTTGAAACAACGCGGAATAGTTTCGCAACTCACGCCACCTGGAACACCACAGCGTAATGGTGTGTCCGAACATTGTAACTGTACTTTATTAGATACTGTGCAATCTATGATGTCTCTTACCGATTTACCACTATCGTTTTGGGGTTATGCATTAGAGATAGCCGCATTCACGTTAAATAGCGAACCATCTAAATCCGTTGAGACGACACCGTATGAACTGTGGTTTGGCAAGAAACCAAAGTTGTCGTTTCTTAAAGTTTGGGGCTGTGATACTTATGTGAAAAAGTTTCATCCTAATAAGCTCAAACCCAAATCAGAGAAATGTATCTTCATAGGATACCCAAAGGAGGCAGTTGGGTACACCTTCTATCATAGATCCGAAGGCAAGACATTCGTTGCTAAGAATGGATCCTTTCTAGAGAAGGAGTTTCTCTCGAAAGAAGTGAGTGGGAGGAAAGTAGAACTTGATGAGGTAACTGTACCTGCTCCCTTATTGGAAAGTAGTTCATCACAGAAATTTGTTCCTGTGACTCCTACACCAATTAGTGAGGAAGATTAATGATGATGATCATGAAACTTCAGATCAAGTTACTACCGAACCTCGTAGGTCAACCAGAGTACGGTCTGAATCATGTTGACTACGATGAGACCTTCTCACTCGTAGCGATGCTTAAGTCTGTCCGAATCATGTTAGCAAATTGTCACATTTTATGAAATCTGGCAAATGGATGTAAAGACTGCATTCCTGAATTGATTTCTGGAAGAAGAGTTGTATATGATGAAACAAGAAGGTTTTATCGATCCAAAGGATGCTAACAAAGTGTACAAGCTCCAGTGATCCATCTATGGACTGGTGCAAGCCTCTCGGAGTTGGAATATACGCTTTGATGAGTTGATCAAAGCATATAGTTTTATACAGACTTGCGGTGAAGCCTACATTTACAAGAAAGTGAGTGGGAGCACTACAACATTTCTGATAAGTATATGTGAATATTGTTGCTCGCAAATAATGTAGAATTTTCTGGAAAGCATAAAGGAGTATTTGAAAGGAGTTTTTCAAAGAAAGACCTCGATGAAGCTGCTTACATATTGAGCATCAAGATATATAGAGATAGATCAAGATGCTTGATAAGTTTTTTCAATGAGTACATACCTTGACAAGATTCTGAAGTAGTTCAAAATGGAACAGTCAAAGAAAGAGTTCTTGCCTGTGTTACAAGGTGTGAAATGGAGTAAGACTCAAAGCCCGACCACGACAGAAGATAGAAAGAGAATGAAAGTCATTCCCTATGCCTCAGCCATAGGTTCTATAAAGTATGCCATGCTGTGTACCAGATATATTGTATACCCTACACTGAGTTTAGCAAGGGAGTACAATAGTGATCTAGGAGTAGATCACTGGACAGCGGTCAAAATTATCCTTAGTGGAATAAGGATATGTTTCTCGATTATGGAGGTGACAAAAGGTTCGTCATAAAAGGTTACATCGATGCAAGTTTTGACACTGATCCAGATGACTCTAAGTCTCAGTCTGGATACATGTTGAAAGTGGGAGCAATTAGCTAGAGTAGCTCCGTGCAGAGCATTGTTGACATAGAAATTTTCAAAATACATACGGATCTGAATGTGGCAGACCCGTTGACTAAAGTTCTCTCACAAGCAAAACATGATCACACCTTAGTACTCTTTGGGTGTTAATCACATAGCGATTTGAACTAGATTATTGACTCTAGTAAACCCTTTGGGTGTTGGTCACATGACGATGTGATCTATGGGTGTTAATCACATGGTGATGTGAACTATTGGTGTTAAATCACATGGCGATGTGAACTAGATTATTGACTCTAGTGCAAGTGGGAGACTGAAGGAAATATGCCCTAGAGGCAATAATAAAGTTATTATTTATTTCCTTATTTCATGATAAATGTTTATTATTCATGATATAATTCTATTAACCGGAAACATGATACATGCGTGAATACATAGACAAACAGAGTGTCACTAGTATGCCTCTACTTGACTAGCTCGTTAATCGAAGATGGTTATGTCTCCTAACCATAGACATGAGTTGTCATTTGATTAACGGGATCACATCATTAGGAGAATGATGTGATTGACTTGACCCATTCTGTTAGCTTAGCACTTGATCGTTTAGTATGTTGCTATTGCTTTCTTCATGACTTATACATGTTCCTATGACTATGAGATTATGCAACTCCCGTTTACCGGAGGAACACTTTGTGTGCTACCAAACGTCACAACGTAACTGGGTGATTATAAAGGTGCTCTACAGGTGTCTCCGAAGGTACTTGTTGGGTTGGCGTATTTCAAGATTAGGATTTGTCACTCCGATTGTCGAAGAGGTATCTCTGGGCCCTCTCGGTAATGCACATCACTTAAAGCCTTGCAAGCATAGCAACTAATGAGTTAGTTGCGGGATGATGTATTACGGAACGAGTAAAGAGACTTGTCGGTAACGAGATTGAACTAGGTATTGAAATACCGACGATCCAATCTGGGACAAGTAACATACCGATTACAAAGGGAACAACGTATGTTGTTATGCGGTTTGACCGATAAAGATCTTCGTAGAGTATGTAGGAGCCAATATGAGAATCCAAGTTCCGCTATTGGTTATTGACCGGGGACGTGTCTCGGTCATGTCTACATAGTTCTCGAACCCGTAGGGTCCGCACGCTTAAAGTTCGATGACGGTTATATTATGAGTTTATGCGTTTTGATGTACCGAAGGTAGTTCGGAGTCCCGAATGAGATCGGGGACATGACGAGGAGTCTCGAAATGTTCGAGACGTAAAGATCGATATATTGGACGACTATATTCGGACATCGGAAAGGTTTCGAGTGGTTCGGGTATTTTTTGGAGTACCGGGGAGTTACGGGAATACGGGGGAAGAAGTATATGGGCCTTATTGGGCTTTAGGGGAGAGAGAGAGGCAGGCCGCGCGCCCCCCAATGACTAGTCCGAATTGGACTAGGGGGAGGGGCGGCGCCCCCTCCTTCCTTCTCTTCCCTCTTCCCCTTCCTTGTCTCCTACTCCTACTACTTGGAAGGGGAGGAATCCTACTCCCGGTGGGAGTAGGACTCCTCCAGGGCGCGCCATAGGGTCCGGCCCTCTCCCACTCCTCCACTCCTTTATATACGTGGCCATGGGGGCACCCCATAGACACAACAATTGACCCCTTGGATCTCTTAGCCGTGTGCGGTGCCCCCCTCCATCATAATCCACCTCGGTCATATCGTAGCGGTGCTTAGGCGAAGCCCTGCGTCGGTAGAACATCATCATCGTCACCACGCCGTCGTGCTGACGGAACTCTCCCTCAAAGCTTGTCTAGATCGGAGTTCGAGGGACGTCATCGAGTTGAACGTGTGCTGAACTCGGAGGTGCCGTGCGTTCGGTACTTGATCGGTCGGATCGTGAAGACGTACGACTACATCAACCACGTTGTGCTAACGCTTCCACTTTCGGTCTACGAGGGTACGTGGACACACTCTCCCCTCTCGTTGCTATGCATCACCATGATCTTGCGTGTGCGTAGGATTTTTTTTGAAATTACTACGTTCCCCAACACTCTTCCCATTGCAAGATAAATAGATCAAGTTGGCCAAACAAAACCCAAATATCAGAGAAGAAATACGAGGCTATAAGAGATCATGCATATAAGAGATCAAGGAAACTCAAATAACTTTCATGGATATAAAAACATATAACTGATCATAAACTCGAAGTTCATCCGATCCCAACAAACACACCGCAAAAGAGTTACATCATATGGATCTCCGAGAGACCATTGTATTGAGAATTCAGCGAGCGAGAGAAAGCCATGTAGCTACTAACTACGGACCCGAAGGTCTACAAGGAACTACTCACGCATCATCGGAGAGGCACCAATGGAAGTGGTGAACTCCTCCGTGATGGTGTCTAGATTGGATCTGGTGGTTCTGGACTCTGCAGTAGCTGGATGAATATTTCGTCGACTCCCCTAGGGTTTCTGGAATATTTGGGTATTTATAGAGCAAAGAGGCGGTCCGAGGGGAACCCGAGGTGGGCACAACCCACCAGGGCGCGCCAGGGCCTCCTGGCGCGCCCTGGTGGGTTGTCCCCTCCTCGGGACTCCCCCAGGTGCAACCAGGGCCCATCTGCTTCCTCTTGGCCCATAAAAAATCATCGTGAAGTTTTGTGGCATTTGGACTCCGTTTGATATTGATTTCCTGGGATGTAAAAAATAGCAACTGGCACTTGGCACTATGTCAATAGGTTAGTACCAATAAATGATATAAAATTACTATAAAATGATTATAAAACACCCAAGATTGATAATAAAACAGCATGAAACAATAAAAAATTATAGATACGTTGGAGACGTATCAGCTACCTGCTGGAACCTTCAAAGTTAACTGTGATAGTGTTGGGAAATGTAGTAGAAAACAAAAAATTTCGCACCTACGATCACCTGTGATCATATGAAGATGCATAACGGGTTGTGATCATGATCGTTACCGTCATCGAGTTGCAGCGGAAGATAAATGTGTCGGTGTGGATCGTACTTGGAATCCCACGAACAGTTGATGAAGATCCCTCGTATCGCCCACGAGCAGTCTCTCGAACTG
Organism: Triticum aestivum; assembly: GCF_018294505.1. Taxonomy (NCBI): domain Eukaryota; kingdom Viridiplantae; phylum Streptophyta; class Magnoliopsida; order Poales; family Poaceae; genus Triticum; species Triticum aestivum. The sequence continues at coordinate 49,025,177 of NC_057799.1, read as the reverse complement.
AAGACCGAAAGCACGACATCTCTACTTGATTGCAAGCGTGCAACGTTCACGATCCGGCAGCGCTTCACCGTCTAGAGCTAATCGTCGCTGGAGAATGATATGTATCCAACGTATCTATAATTTTTTTATTGTTCCATGTTGTTATATTATCAATCTTGGATGTTTTATAATCATTTATATCATTTTTTGGTACTAACCTATTGAGATAGTGCCAAGTGCCAGTTGCTGTTTTCTGCATGTTTTTTACATCGCAGGAAATCAATACCAAACGGAGTCCAAACGCAGCGAAACATTTTGTGGATTATTTGCACTAGAAGACATCCAATGGGCCGGAGAAGCGCCTGGGGGGGGGGTGCTCCGAGGGGAGCACAACCCACGAGGGTGCGCCAGGAGGCCCAGGCGTGCCCTGGTGGGTTGTGCCCACCTCGGGTGCCCCCTGAACCGCCTCTTTGCTCTATAAATACCCGAATATTCCAGAAACCCTAGGGGAGTCGACGAAAATAAATTCCAGCCGCCGCAGAGTCCAGAACCACCAGATCCAATCTAGACACTATCACAGAGGGGTTCATCACTTCCATTGGTGCCTCTCCGATGATGCGTGAGTAGTTCTTTGTAGACCTTCGGGTCCGTAGTTAGTAGCTAGATGGCTTCCTCTCTCTCGTTTGATTCTCAATACAATGGTCTCTTGGAGATCCATATGATGTAACTCTTTTGGCGGTGTGTTTGTTGGGATCGGATGAACTTTGAGTTTATGATCAGATCTATCTTTTTGTCCATGAAAGTTATTTGAGTTTATTTGATCTCTTATATGCATGATTGCTTATAGCCTCGTATTTCTTCTTTGATATTTGGTTTTGTTTGGCCAACTTGATCTATTTATCTTGCAATGGGAAGAGGTGCTTTGTAGTGGGTTCGATCTTACGGTGCTTGATCCCAGTGACAGAAGGGAAACCGACACGTATGTCATCGCTACTAAGGATAAAACGATCGGGTCTATATCAACATAAGTAGATCTTGTCTACATCATGTCATCGTTCTTATTGCATTACTCCGTTTCTCCATGGACTTAATAAACTAGATGCATGCTGGATAGCGGTCGATGTGTGGAGTAATAGTAGTAGATGAAGGCAGGAGTCGGTCTACTAATCTTGGACATGATGCCTATATAATGATCATTGCCCGGATATTGTCATGATTATTTGATGTTCTATCAATTGTCCAACAGTAATTTGTTTACCCACCATTTGATATTTTTCTCGAGAGAAGCCACTAGTGAAACCTACGGCCCCCGGGTCTCTTTATCATATTAATTGCCTTTGCAATCTATTTTCCTTTGCTTTTATTTTCAAATCTATTAAACCAAAAATACAAAAATACCTTGCTGCAATTTATTCCTATTTTATTTTATTTCGCGTTCGATCTATCAATCTACTACAATTTATTCTCGTCCGTTTGCCAATTTCTGGCGCCGCTACCCGAAAGGGATTGACAACCCCTTTTACACGCCGGGTTGCGAGTATTTGTTATTTATGTGCAGGTGTTGTTTATGTTGTGTTGCTTGGTTCTCCTACTGGTTCGATAACCTTGGTTTCATCACTGAGGTTAATACCTACCGCTACTGTGCTGCATCACCCCTTCCTCTTTGGGGAAATATCGACGTAGCTTCAAGCCGCATCAAAAGGAATTTTTGGCGCCGTTGCCAGGGAGGATCTTCAACATATACCAGGTTCCTAATCAGAAATCTCATCTCCTCGCAATTTACATTATTTGCCATTTGCTTCTCGTTTCCTCTCCCCCACTTCACAAAAATTTGCCGTTTTATTCGCCCTCTTTTTCGTTCGCCGTTTTCTTGCAGGATCTGTTTTTGTGTGCGTTCTTGTTTGCATAGTCATGATGCCTCAAAGAAAATACTATGATGTTCCTTACCCCAATATTTTGCTTGAAATTGAGAAAAGTACTAAGGAATATATGACTACACAATTTGTGCATAATAAGTATTTTACCGAAGAACTTAAGGAGCACTCCGTTGTGCTTGATGCTATAACAAAACAACTTGATGATATTAGTAGAGAAGTTTGCAATCTTCAATCTAAGTATGCTTTTTCTGAAAGTGTGCTAGGAAAAATATCCGATGCACAAGCTACCCTAGTAAATCAAATGGCCGCTAAACCAATCTTGTTAGAAGATAAAAATGATGATCTTAAAGTGATTGGTGTTTCTTCTATTGATTCCTTGTTTAGTAAAGTTAAGATTGATGAAAAAGGGACTGGAGAAGAGTAACCTTTAGCTAGAAGGCGTCCCGATATTTCGAAGGGTGAAAATCTTGCTGAGAAAATTGATAAAAGTGGGTTTGAAGAAGTTAAGACTTTAACTAGTGATGTGCCCACTCTTTTGGATTACAAAGACATTAATTATGATAGTTGCTCTTTGATTCATTGTATTTCTTTGTTGCAATCCATGATTAATTCACCCCATGCCTATGAACAAAATAAATCTTTTACTAAACATATTGTCGATGCTATGGTGAAAGCTTTTGAAGACAAATTGGAATTAGAAGTTTCAATTCCCAGAAAATTACATGATGAGTGGGAACCTACTACCAAGGTCAAAATAAAAAATTATGAGTGTTTTGCTTTGTGTGACTTGGGTGCTAGTGTTTCTACAATTCCGAAATCTTTATGTGATGTGCTTGGTCTTACCGATATTGAAGAATGTTCTTTAAATTTGCACTTGGCGGATTCTACTATCAAAAAGCCTATAGGAAGAATTGATGATGTTCTTATTCTTGCAAATAGGAATTATGTGCCCATAGATTTTAATTTTCTTGATATTGATTGCAATCCGTCTTGTCCAATTATTCTTGGTAGACCGTTTTTACGCACTATTGGTGCCGTGATTGATATGAAAGAAGGCAATATTAAGTTCCAATTTCCACTAAGGAAGGGGATGGAACACTTCCCTAGAACAAGAATTAAGCCTCCAAATGAATCAATCATGAGAGCATCTTATGGATCTCGAAACAAAGATGACAAAACTTAGATCCTTGCTTTATGCCTAGCTAAGGGCGTAAAACTATAGCGCTTGTTGGGAGGCAACCCAATGAATAAAATTTATTTTTGCTTTTTTCTTTCTGTTCTTGAGTGTTAGCACAATTATGCTACTGCTATGATTGTGTATTTTGTGTTCTAATTGGTGTTTGTGCCAAGTAAAGCCATTAGGATCTTCTTGGGTGATAGTTGTTTGATCTTGCTGAAAAAACAGAAACTTTTTTGCTCACGAAAACAATTCTTATTTTTAACCAGTGCGTGATAAAATACCAATTATTTTTGCAGAAGATTAATATACAAATTGCTCTGGTCGTCCTAATTTTTCAGAATTTTTGGAGCTTCAGAAGTATTTGAAATATCCAGATTAATACAGACTGTTCTGTTTTTTACAGATTCTGCTTTCTTTGCGTTGTATGCTTGTTTTGATGATTCTATGGTTTTCTTTGATGAGTTTTTCCCATAGAAAAGTTGGAATATAGTAGATATAATGCATGAATAAAATATGAATTGGTCTGCTACAGGACTTATAGTAGTGATTTGCTGTGACAGCCTGGTTTTTGCCCTCTCTTCTTTTTCTGATTTTAGTTGGATTTTGATTTGAATTTTGGAGTTTGAATCACTTCAGTTGGACTTAAACACTTGGGTACCACCTTGACTTTCACCCAAGTGACTCATTTCTCTCTCTAGACATCACTTCTTCTCTCATCCACCTCAAAATAATATTATGAATATTTTTCTTAAATGAAAAATATTCATTTTCCCCTCCAAAACCCTAACCAGCCCATTGTGTTGCAAAGCAACCCCAATTTTTCTTGCCCACAAAAATCTGAGAAAATTCCCAAATATTCTTTGAACCCTAGGACACCTTCCTGAGCAAAAATATTTCATCACTTTTTGGAATATTTTTGCTACAGAAAATGTTTTCAGTTCTAGACAGAAATGGTAGTTTCTACATCAACTACCATTTTACTTGCTCCAATGCTGCTGAATCTTCTTGTGCTTCACTACCCTCCTAGATGATTGCTAACCTCCAAAGCTAAGCTCCCAACTCTTAGTATTTTGACCACAATAAGCTCTCAAAGTTACTGTCCAGAAACTTACCTCATAGTGAAACTCCATCTTAATGCCAGACATGAAGTTTAAGCTTAGCGCGGCCTGATGTCATAGTTCACGCGGTGACCGCGTTCGTCCAGGCGTGCTGGCATGCAGCCGACGCACTCTGCGATGCGCCGGAGCCGCTATTGAGCGCGTGCTCGCTTCCCCGCCTGCCGCGCCTTGCCAATCTTCGCCACGATCATTGTCCCGACTCCCTTAACTCCCTCCTGGCGCTCGCCGACACCGGAGCTCGCCGCAACAAGCACGGGCGCGGTCCGGCCAACCCAACAGTGCGCTGTGCACTGTGTTCGCGCCTTCCCCTCGTTCCTGTGCTCGTCTCCGCCCCCCACAGTGCCCGCGTGAGCTGCGTCGCCTTCTCCCTCGCTCACTGACGCCGTTCGTGACCGGGCGCCGTGTCCAGGTGTCCTTCGGCGGAGCCCGAACCCCTCACCTCGCTCGGCTATATATACCACCCTCCCCAGCCCTCTCGAGCATCACCCACTCCTCTCACACACTCCACAAACCAGTAGGAAGCCGTAGCCCGGCCGGGCAGGCCTCGGGCCGCCGTCCCCGCAGCTTCAACCCTTCCCAAGCCCGGGCCACCCTTCTAGAGGCTCCGCCGTGCTTCAGTGGTGGCGTCCTGCCCGATTGGAGCCACTGGTGCCGCCTCTGGTCGCCGTCATCTCCAACTCCGGCGACCTCCGCTCTCTGTCGCCGCTGGAGAGGCCCGTTCTGACGCCGTCCGACCACCCCTAGCTAATCTACGGGTACGGGCAGGTGCGTCTTCGTCTTCTCTTTCGATCCATCCCTTTAGCTCGGGCCAAGACGCCCTCCTCGCCGGCGTGAGGTCCGGGGAAGCTCCGCCGTGCTTTGTTTCCCTCTCCCCCTCCCTCTCACCTGGCTAGCGGGGCCCGCTAGTCAGCCACTCTGGCCGCTCCCGAAGAGGTACGAGTAGAGGCGCCCCGCGGGTTGACGCCTTCGATGTCACCCCTAGTTTTGTTTTTATTTAAATCAAATTCAAAATATTCCAGAGAGCTTCAAGAGCCACAACTTTTTAACCATAAGTCCAAATGAATTGATTCTTTTTGCATTGTGTTCTTTATGAAAAGATCTAGCAGCTCACCAAAAATGAGTTTTTTTCTCCGCTGTCTAGATTTTATGGTGAATTTCAGAGTGTTTCTTGATGATTTCTTTTTGTGTTTATAATTGTTTTCAAAAGGTGAAGCTTGTCTTGAGGATCACCAGGAGGAGTGTGAACCTCATCTGCACTAAGGAAGCCACAACAACATTTTCATGGTGTCATTGCAACATTTGTGATTTTTCAACTTGAACAAATGATTTAATCCATGCATTTAAATCGCTAAAATAAATATATATATTCTGTTGGATGCTTGTTTAAGTTGATATGGTTAGTTTACAGAAGTTTAAAACTAACTAAGCTAGTTTAAGACATTAAAAGTAATATTTGCTTATGAGGAAGTAATTTGTTTATGAAAAAGAATTAGTTGGCTTAATATTTTCTTGATTAAGGAAAGAAGTTTGCTAAGATATTGTCATGGTTAATTTGCTAAGCAAACATAACCAGAGAGGTGTTATGAGTTAGTGATATCTATGCTTAGTACTTGATGAGGTTGACCCAGTTATTTCTGATGATGCGTGGTGCATATTTGTTAGTGTTGCATTTTCATGGCATATCATGACACCGGTTACCTTCACTTTAAGTTGAACCTGTTAATAACTCAACTTGAACATATCGTTGATCGGGTCATGGTGCCATTGAATCGACTTTTTCCCCAGTGCAACCACATTTGCCTTTGTGGGAAGGCCTTTATTCGGTCCGTTGTCATGCCTCTGGTCGGTGCCTCCAATGAGGGAAGGTTATGGGCGTGCGTTACCCTGGCCCGGTAAGCAGACATAACCTTGTGTGCCCGTTGTTCTTATGGTACCTTGTCCCCGTTTGGGACTGTTTATGTTTTGCCACGACGGTGGCCGTTGGTGTCTTTGGTAGGCATGGGGCCACCCAGGACTTAGCCCGGTGGGGAGTGAGTCGGAGTGGCCGGGAGAGTGTCATGGCAATGGAGGGGTTCTGTCGGAATGTTGTTGGTCCAACCGTATGGGAGTGCGAGGCCATGGGTTCCTTGGTGTGGGTACAGTGCGCTACCTCTGCAGAGTGTATTAAATCTATCGATAGCCGAGTCCATGGTTACGGACATGATCGAAAGTAGGTCACACCATGGGTCAACGTTTAAATAAATTTTTCACACTAAGGTAATAACTATGCACTGTTGAAAGGGATGGTTGAGAAATCATCTTGATGCTGGAGGCCAAGTATTTGGTCAGATTGTGATCCGAGTAAGATCACCGTTGGGTTATGAGGTAACCCGATCAAAGACCAAGATGTTGGTCTGTTTGTGATCCAAGAGATCACCGTTTGGTAAGCAAGTCCGAGAGACTTAAGGCACGAGATTATGATCACTACATCCCTAGTATGATTTTGCATTAATGATTCAATTGGTCAATTATCATGATATTGTTTGTCATTATGTTTATGCTTGTTGTGAGCTTGCAAGTACATTCAATGTACTGACCTGGCGTGTCATGCCAGCTTTTAGGAAAGTCTCGTTGGAACCGAGTGCTGTCCGAGTCTAGATCGTGTCCACATCGGTGTCCCTGTGCTATGGAGTTCCGCTTCGTCGTCGTTCTGCTGCTGCGTAGTTGTCACGATCGAGGCCCCTTTATGTTCACTAAATAATGTACATATTGTTCAGCCGCACCGTGTGTGCCGCTTGGCCTCGCAACTTGTTGTAATATGAACCATGTTCCGCTAGTATCAATAAAGCGGTTGCTTTCTGTACCAAGATGTTGTGTGTTGCCAGAAGACATGGTCTCTGGGCTGGCAATACAAGGTAATCCGGTTGCTCTGAGCCGGGGTGCACAACGCTTGGTATCAGAGCCGCACTGACTGTAGGCCACGCTAGACTAACGACGTGGTAACTGGACGTTAGTTAAACGTATAAGTTGAGTGCCGGCAGCATTTGTAGCTGATTGATACATTGCATGCACTCGTTTTATTTTTATTCTAACCTACTAATGGCTGTGAGTGTAGATGGCTCTGGTGCCGTATCCGTGTCAGTTGCAGCTGATGCTGTACACGTCGCCGCATCTCCTCTATAACGTGTGACGTCGGCTGTACCCCCTTGGTGACGATCCAGTCTATCATGTGTACTGGGAGCATCTAGCAGACTCAGTGTATGAGTATCACGCAGTGGTTACTCTGCACGCCAGTTCAGCTTCCAGCTCTTACACTCGTACCTCTAGGAGCGGTTTTGCTTCTACCGCTTCTCAAGATGTCCAGTTCGCTGCATTTGAGGTCCTCGTCGAGCTTCGTTATAACGAGGTCCGGATGCAGAACCACCCAGGTTTCCACTACTATCCCTCCCTGCATGATAATGGTCGTGTCCGTTTTCCTATCATTGATCCGGAGACTGATAGTGCTGCTAGCCACCTTTCTCGTTATATCACTGCTAGCTACCTTATGATTCACGAGCTGGCTCGAGAGCTGACTCATGCTCGTACTGCTTTAGCCGCTACTAGATCCTTCACTACTCCATCGTCTACGGGATTTACTCCATATATTCCATCCAGTTCTAGTTCACCTATTTCACCGGTTACTCCTCCGAGTAGCTCGGGCACCTCGACCGTGAATCCTCTCAGTGCTCCTGCTGAGTGGGTTTCACTTCTCACTACCCCCGTAGCCCCGATGCTTTAGTCTCACCCTGCACCTGCCCCGGAGGGAGAGCCCTCGAGGCAGCGTCGTCGCGTTACTTTTAACCCGGAGGTCTCGGTTAACCTCGTCAGTTCGGAATCCGAGTCCGCTTCAGGAGAGGACCCCGCAGCACCAGCAGAGCAGTAGAGCGTTCGAGTATCCGCAATTGTCAGGATGATGTATGGATGTAGTCGTACCAGTCATGATGTTCCGTTTCATGTATGAGAGTAGTTTAGCTTATCATGTCATTTATCTTTTATGTACGAGTCTATGTATAATTATGTTGGAACTCTGTTTTATTTGACGTGTTCCCTTCGTTATTTCGTTTTCTCTCAGGTTTTGTCGCTGGCTTCTCTCCACTTTATTTTGGATGTTGCTCATCTCGGTTGCGTTGTCTTGGGAAAAAACAAACAATAGGATGACGCGGGGAGGCAACAGTAGCGACGCTCGTGAGGATGTTCCTGTTCGTCGTTCTGCACGATAGGTGGGACACTCCCCCAAGCCGTACGTTCCACCACCGCCTCCCCCGCCAAATCCGCCCTCCACCGAGCAAATTCTGCGTATGTTTGAGGAAAGGAGGAATAATGATCTGATTGAAATATTAAGGAGTGTGCAAGCTATGGTTGGGCAGAATAGAAATCAGTACGGTCATCACTCCAAACTGTCAGATTTTCAGAGAACCAAGCCACCCAGTTTCAGTCAGGTTATTGATCCCTTGGACGCAGACGACTGGTTGCGAACCATTGAGAGGAAACTTGAGATTGCTCGTACTGATGAGGATGACAAAGTCCCGTTTGCAACTCATTATCTTAAAGGCGCTGCCGCCATATGGTGGGAAAATGCAAAAGCTATGTGGCCTGCTGATGAAGCAATCACCTGGGAAAAATTCAAGGATCAGTTCCATAAATATCATATTCCCACTGGAATTATGAAGATCAAGCAGCGTGAATTCCTCGCGCTCCTCCAAGGAAGTCAGTCTGTGAGTGAATATTTGCATAAGTTCAATCATTTGGCCCGTTACTCTCTTTATGATGTGGCCACCGAAGAAAGAAAGATCGACATGTTTCTTGGGGGGTTAAACCAGCATCTCCGATGCACCCTCAGGATGTTTGACTTCCCTGATTTCCAAACCTTGGTAAACAAGGCCCTCAATGCTGAAAGGGAGCACACGCTTATACATGACAATAAGCCTGCAAATAACGACCACAAGCGCAAGTTCGAGCCAAGGAAGGAAGTGCAACCAGTGCAAAAGGCTCGTACCTGGCAGCATACCCAGGTAGAGTACAAGCCCAATTTGCAGCAGAATGTTAACAAAACCACTACACAAGTCAGGAATGTCGTGACCAATCCGGTGCGAGAAGAGTGCTAGCGCAACAATTCTTGTTTCAGTTGTGGACAAACCGGACATTATGCCAGACAGTGTCCCAAGAACGGCAAGACCAATGCTCCATTTAGACCACAAGTCAACTTTATGGGGTCATACCCTATCCAGCAAAACATCACTGGACAAGTCCATTACCTCTCCGCAGATGAAGCCCAAGAGAACCCCGAAGTCGTCATTGGTATGTTTTCTGTTAATAGCATACCTGCCATAATTTTATTTGACTCTGGGGCTTCCCACTCTTTTATTTCGCGGAGTTTTGTTGCACAAAACAAATTTCCTTGTTCAATTTTGAGCAAGAATATGCTGGTACAATCCCCGGGATCTTTGCTTAGAAGCAATCTGGTCTGCCGTAATCTGGAAATTAATATCAACGGAGTCCGTTTTCCAACTTCCTTGATAGTCATTGCGTCCGTCAAGTTGGACATTATTTTGGGGATGAGTTGGTTAACCCAATATCAAGTATGCATTAATTGCGCGACCCGAGAAGTCACTTTGACAAGTCAAGAGGGGCAGGCTACAAAATTCTATGCCCGCAGGAGCATACCCAAGAAAGAAATGGTCTTCACCACTGTGGCTGGAGAATTGTAATTAATTCCTGTGGTCAGTGAGTTTCCTGATGTATTCCGAGAAGAACTGCCAGACATGCCGCCAGATCGAGAGCTTGAGTTTGCAATAGATCTCGTGCCCGGAACCGCACCGTTATACAAGAAGTATTATCGGATGCCTTCGTCAGAATTAGTGGAGCTAAAGAAACAGCTTGATTAGATGCTCCAGAAAGGGTATATCCGTCCCAGCTCTTCACCATGGGGATCACCTGCTATATTCGTGGATAAGAAAGATGGTATCCGTATGTGTGTGGATTACCGTCAGCTGAATGATGTCACCTTCAAAAAAAATATCCACTGCCCAGGATCGATGACTTATTTGATCAACTCAGTGGGGCCAAGGTATTCTCCAAAATTGATTTAAGGACAGGGTACCACCAACTCAAGATTAAAAAGGAGGATATTCCTAAGACCGCGTTCACTACCCGGTACAGTCTTTATGAATATACGGTTATGTCCTTTGGCCTCACCAATGCCCCTGCTTTATTCATGCATATGATGAATAAAGTATTCATGGACTTCCTCGACAAATTTGTTGTGGTCTTGATCGATGACATACTCATATACTCAAAAGTCGAAGAAGAGAACAAAGGACACCTCAGAGCTGTATTACAACGACTCCACGACCATCAGCTGTACGCCAAATTCAGTAAATGCGAGTTTTGGCTCAAGCGAGTTGGATTTCTTGGGCATGTGCTGTCCGCAGAAGGCATAGTCGTGGACCCAAGCAAAGTAAAGGACGTGCTCGATTGGTTGGCACCCACAACAGTATCCCAAATCTGGAGTTTCCTTGGATTAGCTGGATATTACCGTCGTTTCATTGAAGGCTTCTCCAAGATTGCCAAACCAATGATGGAATTGCTCAAGAAGGATAAGAAGTTTGAATGGACTGAGGACTGTGAGAAAAGTTTCAATGAGCTGAAAATCCGGCTGACAACAACACCTATGTTGATTCTTCCAGACATCTACCGCAGCTTTGATGTGTACTGTGATGCTTCCAGACAGGGCCTTGGATGCGTACTTATGCAAGATGGCAAGGTGGTAGCATATGCATCGCGACAGCTACGACCCCACGAAGGAAACTATCCTACTCATGATCTGGAATTAGCCGCGGTGGTTCATGCTCTAAAAATTTGGAGGCACTACCTCATTGGGAAGAGGTGCCAAATATTTACTGACCACAAAAGTCTCAAGTACATATTTACTCAGCCAGATTTAAATCTCCGCCAACGAAGATGGCTTGAGTTAGTCAAGGACTATGATCTTGGAATAAATTACCACCCGGGTAAGGCCAACGTGGTTGCCGATGCACTCAGCTGAAAGCCTGTCAGCCTGAATATCATAATGGAATCCTTGCCTCATGAACTTCAAGAAGAAATTGCTCAGCTCAACCTGGTCATTATTGGTGCTGGTCTTGCTAATATTATGGAAGTTACTCCTACCCTTGAGGAAGAGATCCGCAAGGCCCAGCCACATGACACAGTCCTACAGAAACATGCCAAGCGTATGTTAGCAGGACGTACATCAGATTTTTCTAAGGATCAAGAAGGTACACTGCGATTCCGTGGAAGGATTTGTGTACCCAGGCAAGAAGATTTAAGGAAGAGAATACTATCAGAAGCACGCGAATCTTCATATTCTATTCACCCCGGAGGTACTAAAATGTACGAAGACCTTTGACAAATATTCTGGTGGGATGGAATGAAGAAGGACATTGCCTACTTTGTGGCCTGTTGCGATATATGCAACAAAGTGAAGGCAGAACACCAGAAACCAGCCGGACTCCTCCAACCATTGCCCGTTCCTCAATGGAAGTGGGATGATGTTTGCATGGATTTTGTCACAGGGCTACCAAAGACTCAGCAAGGCAATGACGCGGTATGGGTCATAGTGGACACCTTAACCAAGGTAGCTCATTTTATTCCTATCAAAACCACATACCGAGCCGATCAGCTCGCACAACTGTATGTGTCCAGAATAGTCAGTCTGCATGGAGTACCATGAACAATCACTTCCGACCGGGGGTCACTTTTTACCTCCGCTTTCTGGTCACGTCTCCACCAAGCCTTGGGGACAGCGCTAAAGTATAGTACCTCTTATCATCCTCAGACCGATGGACAGACTGAGCGTTTAAACCAAATACTCGGAGATATGCTTCGGGCCTGTGCCTTGGCCCAAGGACCTAAATGGGAAGACTGTCTGCCGTATGCCGAGTTCTCCTACAACAACAGTTTCCAGACCAGTCTAAAGATGTCACCCTATGAGGCTTTGTATGGCCGTAAGTACCGCACTCCGTTGAATTGGTCTCAAACTGGAGATAGCCATATTTTCGGAACGGATCTCATGATGGAAGCTGAAAATCAAGTCAAGGAAATCCGAGACAGATTGCAATTGGCTAAATCTCGACAGAAGACTTATTATGATGCAAAGCACCGACAGATCAGTTTTGAACCCGGAGAACATGTATACCTCCGAGTCACGCCTATGAAAGGAGTCAAGAGATTCTAGACTCGCGGAAAATTGGCACCCAGGTTTATTGGTCCATTCCCAGTTTTGTCCAGAGTGGGTACTGTTGCATATCAGTTGGAACTGCCCCTAGAATTGTCAGAAGTGCACAATGTGTTCCATGTCTCACAGTTGAGGCGATGTATATCGCCGCCCGAGAAAAAGACTGCTATGACAGAAATAGAGTTGGCTAAGGATTTAACCTATGAAGAGAGACCATTCAGAATTTTGGATCAGATGGAAAGAGTCAGTCGTAGTAAAACAAGAAAGTTTTACAAGGTTCGCTGGGAGCATCACACAGAGGCAGAAGCCACTTGGGAACGAGAAGAATTTCTAAGGGCACATTACCCAGAATGGTTTTCCCGAGCAACCGAATCTCGAGGACGAGATTCATCCTAAGTGGGGGAGGTTTGTGACAGCCTAGTTTTTGCCCTCTCTTCTTTCTCTGATTTTAGTTGGGTTTTGATTTGAATTTTAGAGTTTGAATCACTTCAGTTGGACTTAAACACTTGGGTACCACCTTGACTTTCACCCAAGTGACTCATTTCTCTCTCTAGCCATCCCTTCTACTCTGATCCACCTCAAAATAATATTATGAATATTTTTCTTAAATGAAAAATATTCATTTTCCCCTCCAAAACCCTAACCAGCCCATTGTGTTCCAAAGCAACCCCAATTTTTCTTGCCCACAAAAAGCTGAGAAAATTCCCAAATATTATTTGAACCCTAAGACACCTTCCTGAGCAAAAATATTGCATCACTTTTTGGAATATTTTTACTACAGAAAATATTTTCAGTTCTAGACAGAAATGGTAGTTTCTACAGCAACTACCATTTTACTTGCTCCAATGCTGCTGAATTTTCTTGTGCTTCACTACATTCCTAGATGATTGCTAAACTCCAAAGCTCAGCTCCCAACTCTTAGTATTTTGACCATAGTAAGCTCTCAAAGTTACTGTCCAGAAACTTACCTCGTAGTGAAACTCCATCTTACTGCGCTTGAGCTCAACTCAAAGGGTTGGAACCACTCAAACCACGAAGGACTACACGCCATACATGAAGTCTAAGCTTAGCGCGGCCTGATGTCATAGTTCGAGCGGTGACCGCGTTCATCCAGGCGTGCTGGCATGCAGCCGACGCGCTCTGCGACGCGCCTGAGCCGCTATTGAGCGCGTGCTCACTTCCCCGCCTACCGCGCCTTGCCAATCTTTGCCACGATCATCGTCCCGACTCCCTTAACTCCCTCCTGGCGCTCGTTGATGCCGGAGCTCGCCGCAGCGAGCATGGGCGCGGTCCGGCCAACCCAACAGTGCGCTGCGCACTGTGTTCGTCGCCTTCCCCTCGTTCCTGTGCTCGTCGCCGCCCGCCTACAGTGCCCGCGTGAGCTGCGTCGCCTTCCCCCTCGCTCACTGACACCATTCGACGCCGGGCGCTGTGTCCAGGTGTCCTCCGCCGGAGCCCGAACCCCTCATCTCGCTCGGCTATATATACCGCTCTCCCCAGCCCTCTCGAGCATCATTCACTCCTCTCACACACTCCACAAACCAGTAGGAAGCCGTAGCCCGGACGGGCAGGCCTCGGGCCGCCGTCCCCGAGCTTGAGCTCGCCGACGATCCCCTGGGGTCGTCCCCGCATCTCCAGCCCTTCCCAAGCCCGGGCCACCCTTCCAGAGGCTCCGCCGTGCTTCAGTGGTGCCGTCCAGCCCGATTGGAGCCACTTGTGGCGCCTCTGGTCGCCGTCATCTCCAACTCCGGCGACCTCCGCTCTCTGTCACCGCTGGAGAGGCCCGTTCCGACGCCGTCCGACCACCCCTACCTAATCTATGGGTACGGGCAGGTGCGCCTTCGTCTTCTCTTTCGATCCATCCCTTTAGCTCGGGCCAAGACGCCCTCCTCGCCGGCGTGAGCTCCGGCAATGCTCCGCCGTGCTCTGTTTCCCTCCCCCTCCCTCTCACCTGGCTAGCGGGGCCCGCTAGTTAGCCAGTCTGGCCGCTCCCGAAGCGATACGAGTGGAGGCGCCCCGCGGGTTACGCCTTCGACGTCACCCCCCAGTTCTGTTTTTATTTTAATCAAATTCAAAATATTCCAGAGAGCTTCAAACAACCACAACTTTTTAACCATAAGTCCAAATGAATTGATTCTTGTTGCATTGTGTTCTTTATGAAAAGATCTAGCAGCTCACCAAAAATGAGATTTTTCTATGCTGTCTAGATTTCCTGGTGAATTTCAGAGTGTTTCTTGATGATTTCTTTTTGTGTTTATAATTGTTTTCAGAAGGTGAAGCTTGTCTTGAGGATCACCAAGAGGAGTGTGAACCTCATCTGCACTAAGGCAAGCCACATCAACATTTTCATTGTCATTGCAATATTTATGATTTTCAGCTTGAACAAATGATTTAATCCATGCATTTAAATCACTAAAATAAATAAATATATATTCTATTGGATGCTTGTTTAAGTTGATATGGTTAGTTTACAGAAGTTTAAAACTAACTAAGCTAGTTTAAGACATTAGAAGTAATATTTGCTTATGACGAAGTAATTTGTTTATGAAAAAGAATTAGTTGGCTTAATATTTTCTTGAGTAAGGAAAGAAGTTTGCTAAGATATTGTCATGGTTAATTTGCTAAGCAAACATAACCAGATAGGTGTTATGAGTTAGTGATATCTATGCTTAGTACTTGATGAGGTTGACCCAGTTATTTCTGATGATGTGTGGTGCATATTTGTTAGTGTTGCATTTTCATGGCATATCATGACACCGATTACTTTCACTTTAAGTTGAACCTGTTAATAACTCAACTTGAACATATCGTTGATCGGGTCATAGTGCCATTGAATCGACTTTTTCCCCAGTGCAACCACATTTGCCTTTGTGGGAAGGCCTTTATTCGGTCCGTTGTCATGCCTCTGGTCGGTGCCTCCAATGAGGGAAGGTTATGGGCGTGCGTTACCCTGGCCCGGTAAGCAGACATAACCTTGTGTGCCCGTTGTTCTTATGGTACCTTGTCCCCGTTTGGGACCGTTTATGTTTTGCCACGACGGTGGCCGTTGGTGTCTTTGGTAGGCACGGGGCCACCCAGGACTTAGCCCGGTGGGGAGTGAGTCGGAGTGGCCGGGAGAGTGTCATGGCAATGGAGGGGTTCTGTCGGAATGCTGTTGGTCCAACCGAATGGGAGTGCGAGGCCATGGGTTCCGTGGTGTGGGTACAGTGCGCTACCTCTGCAGAGTGTATTAAATCTATCGATAGCCGAGTCCATGGTTACGGACATGCTCGAAAGTAGGTCACACCATGGGTCAACGTTTAAATAAATTTTGCACACTAAGGTAATAACTTTGCACTGTTGAAAGGGATGGTTGAGAAATCATCTTGATGCTGGAGGCCAAGTATTTGGTTAGATTGTGATCCGAGTAAGATCACCGTTGGGTTACGAGGTAACCCGATCAAAGACCAAGATGTTGGTCTGTTTGTGATCCAAGAGATCACCGTTTGGTAAGCAAGTCCGAGAGACTTAAGGCACGAGATTATGATCACTACATCCCTAGTATGATTTTGCATTAATGATTCAATTGGTCAATTATCATGATATTGTTTGTCATTATGTTTATGCTTGTTGTGAGCTTGCAAGTACATTCAATGTACTGACCTGGCGTGTCATGCCAGCTTTCAGGAAAGTCTCGTTGGAAAGGAGTGCTGTCCGAGTCTAGATCGTGTCCACATCGGTGTCCCTGTGCTATGGAGTTCCGCTTCGTCGTCGTTCCGCTGCCGCGTAGTTGTCACGATCAAGATCCCTTTATGTTCACTAAATAATGTACATATTGTTCAGCCGCACTGTGTGTGCCGCTTGGCCTCGCAACTTGTTGTAATATGAACCATGTTCCGCTAGTATCAATAAAGCGGTTGCTTTCTGTACCAAGATGTTGTGTGTTGCCAGAAGACATGGTCTCTGGGCTGGCAATACAAGGTAAACCAGTTGCTCTGAGCCGGGGTGCCACATTTTGTTTCTTATACTAACGGATCTCACGAAGGTTTTGTTGAGTTTTGTGTGATTGAAGTTTTCAAGTTTTGGGTTATGTTACGATGGATGAAGGAATGAGGAGTAAGAAGAGCCTAAGCTTGGGGATGCCCCGGCATCCCAAGCTATTATCCAAAGAGAGCAAGAAACTAAGCTTGGGGATGCCCCGAGTGGCATCCCCTCTTTCTTCTAACGACCATCGGTATTTTACTCGAAGCTATATTTTTATTCATCACATACTATGAGTTTTTCTTGGAGCGTATTGAGTGATATGAGTCTTTGCTTGTTTTGTTTTGTTTTGCGTTTTAAGTCTTGATTCCTTGCTGGACACACCTATTTGAGAGAGCCAAAATTATGCAATGACTTGTTAGAATTGCTCTCTATGCTTCACTTAAATTTTTTCTGAGCTATGGATTTGCTCTAGTGCTTCACTTATATCTTTTTGAGCACGGTGTGCTTAGTTATTTTTGAAGAAATTCTCTCTTGCTTCGCTTAAATTAATTTGATAGAAAGAAATGTTATGTTCATGATCTTCACTTATATTTGTTTGAGCTTATCAAAAGCAACACATGAAAATTAGTCCCAAAGTGATAGATATCCAAGAAGGATATAATAAAAACTTTCATGATGATCATTGGACAAAATAAACTTGATTCTTAGTAATAGTTTTGAGATATGATGATGTGATATGTGAGTCATCTTGATGAGTAATTATGCTTTAGTAAGAATATTGGTGTTAAGGTTTGTGATTCCCTATGCAAGCATGGAAGTCAATAGTCATGCAATGAAATTATATCCTACTTGTGGTGCATTATTCGATGTTAATTATGCTTAATGCTCACTTATGAGATTATTCGTTTCTTGGTTGGTCGCTTGTCAATCTTTTGCTAGCCTTCATTTTGCACTAAGTATGATCACTACTTGTGCATCCAAAAACCTTTAAACCAGTTTTGCCACATGAGTCCACTATATCTACCTATATGCGGTATTCTTTTGCCGTTCTAAGCAAATTTGTATGTGCCATCTCTAATTTTCAAAATGAACTTCTCTTTTGTGTGCTCGTACCGCTCGCGAGGTGGTGATGGGTGGCTAATATTTTCCATGCTAGATGTGTTATTCTCACGATGAGTGTTTATTCACTTGTCATTGCACGAGAGTAAGGCAAAGGTATTAGGGATGCCTAGTCCCGAAATGAAAAATGAATTTACTTTATGTTGTCAAATAATAAATTCCTTGGAAAGTGTTGGTATGGAGGGCAACCGTGGATACGGCTAGCCATGGAAAGTGAAAGTATGGTTGAAAAAGGAATAAACTTTATTTTCTATTTGGGAACCGCCTGTGATATATCTAGCATGGAAAGTGTTGGGAACTCTAAGTCGTTTTCGTTGGTGGGAAAAGCACACCTCCCAAAATGTTTTTATCTCTAAGTTTCTCGCTTTGAGCTCTGGCACCTCTACAAATCCCTACTCCCCTCCGCGAAGGGCCTTACTTTTACTTTATGCAATTTTTATTTCTGAATTTGAGTCTCCATCTTCTCTTATAAAGCACCAACTAGGGAGCACTATGATCGTACTTGAGCATTGGGTGTAGCTAATATGGGAGTGTGTTTCATGAATGGATCAATGATTGAGCATGATGGGCTAGGGATAACTTATTTTAGCATTGATATTTTGAAAGACTTGGTTGCTTGTTGATATGCTTGAGTATTTAAGTTATCATGTCAAAACTAGACTATTGCTTTGAACAATATAAAAGTCCAAATGTCCATGCTATAAAGAAAAGAATATGAGATGACATGTTAGGCAACATTCACATCAAAAATTCTGTTTTTATCATTTACCTACTCGAGGACGAGTAGGAATTAAGCTTGGGGATGCTGATACGTCTCCAATGTATCTATAATTTTTTATTGTTCCATGCTGTTATATTATCAATCTTGGATGTTTTATAATCATTTTATATCGTTTTTTGGTACTAACCTATTTACATAGTGCCAAGTGCCAGTTGCTGTTTTCTGCATGTTTTTTACATCGTAGGAAATCAATACCAAACGGAGTACAAATGCAACAAAACTTTTTGTGGATTTTTTTGGACCAGAAGACATCCAATGGGCCGGAGAAGCGCTTGGGGGGTGCTTTGAGGGGAGCACAACCCGCCAGGGCGTGCTAGGAGGCCCAAGCGCGCCCTGGTGGGTTGTGCCCACCTTGGGTGCCCCCTGAACCGCCTCGTTGTTCTATAAATACCCCAATATTCCAGAAACCCTAGGGGAGTCGGCAAAAATCAATTCCAGCTGTCGCAGAGTCCAGAACCACCAGATCCAATCTAGAAACCATCACTGAGGGGTTCACCACTTCCATCGGTGCCTCTCCGATGATGCGTGAGTAGTACTTTGTAGACCTTCGGGTCCGTAGTTAGTAGCTAGATGGCTTCCTCTCTCTCGTTTGGTTCTCAATACAATGGTCTCTTGGAGATCCATATGATGTAACTCTTTTTGCGGTGTGTTTGTTGGGATCAGATGAACTTGGAGTTTATGATCAGATCTATCTTTTTATCCATGAAAGTTATTTGAGTTTCTTTGATCTCTTATATGCATGATTGCTTATAGCCTCGTATTTCTTCTCCCACATTTGGGTTTTGTTTGGCCAACTTGATCTATTTATCTTGCAATGGGAAGAGGTGCTTTGTAGTGGGTTCGATCTTATGGTGCTTGATCCTAGTGACAGAAGGGGAACCGACACGTATGTCGTTGCTACTATGGATAAAACGATGGGGTCTATTTATACATAAATAGATCTTGTCTACATCATGTCATCGTTCTTATTGCATTACTCCGTTTCTCCATGAACTTAATACACTAGATGCATGCTGGATAGCGGCCGATGTGTGGAGTAATAGTAGTAGATGCAGGCAGGAGTCGGTCTACTAATCTTGGACGTGATGACTATATAATGATCATTGCCTGGATATCGTCATGGTTATTTGAAGTTCTATCAATTTCCCAACAGTAATTTGTTTACCCACCGTTTGCTATTTTTCTCGAGAGAAGCCACTAGTGAAACCTACGGCCCTCGGGTCTCTTTATCATATTATAATTGCCTTTGCGATCTATTTTCCTTTGCTTTTATTTTCAGATCTATTAAAACAAAAATAAAAATACCTTGCTGCAATTTATTCCTATTTTATTTTATTTGGCGTTCGATCTATCAATCTACTACAATTCATTCTCGTCCATTTGCCAATTTCTGGCGCCGCTACCCGAAAGGGATTGGCAACCCCTTTTACACGTCGGGTTGCGAGTATTTGTTATTTGTGTGCAGGTGTTGTTTACGTTGTGTTGCTTGGTTCTCATACTGGTTCGGTAACCTTGGTTTCATCACTGAGGGAAATACCTACCGCTGTTGTGCTGCATCAACCCTTCCTCTTTGGGGAAATACCGACGTAGCTTCAAGCCGCATCAGAGAATTAGAGGGAGGAGACTAAAACCACACTTGGTTTCTAATTATGAGGACAAGAGGATTAGACTAGCTCTAATCAGTCAACTAGGACGAACTAGAACTAGAACTACAAGAACTAGAGGAGGCTCCAAAACTTGTATGTTCAAATGAGCAAAATCCTCATGTATATATATGTTGGAGGGGGAGGAGAGGGCAGCCACCAAGGGGGAAAAGTTTCCCCCTTGGGGCACTGGCCTAGGAGGGGGAGTCTGACTCCTCCCCCTTCTCCCAATTCGGCCACCTTCCTTAGGGAAGGAGGCACTTTCCCACTTGGGCCTTTTTGGCCCAAGTTGCCTTCTACCTCGTGGCTTTTTTAGGCCCGTTGATATTTAAATTAAATATAAAATGTTCTAAACACTTCTAGACCTATATATATGTGTGTGAAAATACACCCTACCACCTAGGAGTAGTTACCCCACATATCTCATATACTATCATGTGGTACTACATATACTACTTTATCATTTTAAGTATGTTTATATAGTATATATAAGATAATTCAAAATGAGTTACATGAAAAAATTGCAAGTTTGCCCATGGTTTTTACTATATTTGTGAAATACGTACATATTTATACGTAAAAAGAGCGTATTTAAAATATGATACATACTATTTAAAAAGTAGTATATATATACTATCTAAACATTTTTATATACTACATGCTACACGTATATACTCTTCGATTTGACAGATACTACATACAACATACAAAACTAAAGGGGTGATAACTACCACTAATGGTAGCAAAAATTTGTCATATATATAGGAGAATACATCTCCAAGAACTTTTTCCACCTATATATAATCACCGGTATTACCCGATACTCTGAAATGCTCCTGGATCCTCTCGGAATTATTTACGAATATTCATGAAATAATTCCAAAAATATATTCTGATGACTCCCATCCTACTAACACTCAACAGATCGTGACTGCCTTAAGCTTGTGACCCCATAGGTTCGGTAACTCACAGACTTGGACAAACCCGTTCGTTCAATGAGACAACGGCCCATGGACGTCCCTATTGGTCCCTGTGAGTACACGAATGATATTCGAGTCAACCTTTGGTTATTATGTGATGTTCCCTTTGTTTTGTGATACTTCACAAAACCCGGGATGCATAGATATCCTCCTGACTCATCACCATGTGATACGTCTCCAACGTATCTATAATTTTTGATTGTTCTGTGCTGTTATATTATCATTCTTGGATGTTTTACAATCATTTTGTAGCAACTTTATATCATTTTTTGGGACTAACCTATTGTCATAGTGCCCAGTTCCAGTTGCTGTTTTTGCTAGTTTTTTACTTCGGAGAAAATTAATACCAAACGGAGTCCAAACGCAGCGAAACTTTTTAGAGAATTTTTCTGGACCAGAAGACACAAGATGGGCCAAAGAACTACCAGAGGGGTTCCCCAAGGGGGGCACAACCCACCTGGGCGTGCCTGGGGGCCCAGGCGCGCGCTGGTGGGTTGTGCCCACCTCGGTGGCCTCCTACACCGCCTCTTTGCTCTATAAATACCCCAATATTCCAGAAACCCTAGGGGAGTCGACGAAAATCAATTCCAGCCGCCGCAAGTTCTAGAACCACCAGATCCAATATAGACACCATCACGGACAGGTTCATCATCCTCATTGGAGCCTCTCCGATGATGCGTGAGTAGTTCATTGCAGACCTACGGGCCCGTAGTTAGTAGCTAGATGGCTTCCTCTCTCTCTCTCTCTCTCTCTCTCTCTCTCTCTCTCTCTTTTGTTTCTCAATACAATGGTCTCTTGGAGGTCTACTTGATGTAACTCTTTTTGCGGTGTGTTTGTTGGGATCCGATGAACTTTGAGTTTATGATCAGATCTATGTTTTTATCCATGAAAGTTATTTGAGTCTTTTGATTTCTTATATGCATGATTACTTATAGCCTCGTATTTCTTCTTCAAATTTTAGGTTTAGTTAGGCCAACTAGATCGATTTTTCTTGCCATGGGAAGAGGTGTTTTGTGATGGCTTCGATCTTACGGTGCTTGATCCCAGTGACAGAAGGGGAACCGACACGTATGTATCGTTGCTATTAAGGATAACAAGATGGGGTCTATTTCTATAAAAATAGATCTTGTCTACATCATGTCATCGTTCTTATTGCATTACTCCATTTCTCCATGGACTTAACACACTAGATGCATGCTGGATAGCGGTTGATGTGTGGAGTAATAGTAGTAGATGCAGGTAGGAGTCGGTCTACGAATCTTGGACTTGATGCCTATATAATGATCATTGCCTGGATATCATCATGATTATTTGAAGTTCTATCAATTTCCCAACAGTAATTTGTTTACCCGCCGTATGCTATTTTTCTCGAGAGAATCCACTAGTGAAATCTTCTTTATTATATTTGCCTTCGAGAACTATTTTTATTTTGCTTTTCTTTTCAGATCTATTAATCCAAAAATACAAAAATACCTTGCTGTAATTTACTGTTATTTATTTTATCTCGCGTACCCGTGATAGTCTCCATCGTATCTGCTTTTCCAAACTCTTTTGCCCTTGTTTTGGACTCTAATTTGCATGATTTGAATGGAACTAACCCGGACTGACATTGTTTTCAGCAGAATTGCCATGGTGTTATTTTTATGCAGAAATAAAAGTTCTCGGAATAACCTGAAACTTCACGGAGAATATTTTTGGAATTAATAAAAAATATTGGCAAAAGAATCAACCGAGGGGGACCACCCGCTGTCCACAAGGGTGGAGGGCGTGCCCCCCTAGGGCGCGCCGCTGCCTTGTGGGTCCCCTGGACCTCCACCGACCTCAACTCCAACTCCATATATTCACGTTTGGGGAGAAGAAAATCAGAGAGAAGGATTCATTGCGTTTTATGATACGGAGCAGCCACCACCTCCTATTCTTCCTCGGGAGGGCAGATCTGGAGTCCGTTTTGGGCTCCGGAGAGGGGAAATCGTCGCCATCGTCATCATCAACCATCACCAATTTCATGATGCTCACTACCGTGCATGAGTAATTCCATCGTAGCTTGCTGGACGGTTATGGGTTGGATGAGATTTATCATGTAATCGAGTTAGCTTTGTTAGGGTTTGATCCCTAGTATCCACTATGTTCTGAGATTGATGTTGCTATGACTTTGCTATGCTTAATGCTTGTCACTAGGGCCCGAGTGCCATGATTTCAGATCTGAACCTATTATGTTTTCATGAATATATTTGTATTCTTGATCCTATCTTGCAAGTTATAGTCACCTACTACGCATTATGATCCGGCAACCCTGGAGTGACAATAGTCGGGGCACTTCCCGGTGATGACCGTAGTTTGGGGAGTTCATGTTTTCACCAAGTGCTAATGCTTTGGTCCGGTTCTCTATTAAAAGGAGGCCTTACTACCCTTAGTTTCCATTAGGACCCTGCTGCCACGGGAGGGTAGGACAAAAGATGTCATGCAAGTTCTTTTCCATAAGCACGTATGACTATATTCGGAATACATGCCTACATTATATTGATGAATTGGAGCTAGTTCTATGTCACCCTAGGTTATAACTGTTGCATGATGAATGCCATCCGACATAATTATCCATCATTGATCCATTGCCTATGAGCTCTTCACATATTGATCTTTGCTACGTTACTTTGTCGTTGCCACTGTTACAATTGCTACAAAACTGCTACTATTACTTTTGCCACAGTTACCGTTACTTCCATACTACTTTGCTACTAAATACTTTGCTACAGATATTAAGTCTTTCAGGTGTGGTTGAATTGATAACTCAGCTGCTAATACTTGAGAATATTTTTGGCTCCCCTTGTGTCGAATCAATAAATTTGGGTTGAATACTGTACCCTCGAAAACTATTGCGATCCCCTATACTTGTGGGTTATCAAGACCTTTTTCTGGCGCCGTTGCCGGGGAGCGTAGCTCTATTCTCTGAGTCATTTGGCATTTTTATCTGTTGATCACTATGAAGAATTTGAAAGATACTAGAACTAATATTTTTCCCTCTACTACAAGTGGAAGTAAGGAACTGCCATCTAGCTCTACACTTGATTCACCTTCTGTTTTGAGTAAGCTTGCGACACCTACACCTGCTATTGATTCCGATATGTCGCATGTTATTGATGATGCCACTTCTGCTATGAATGATGCTTATGATGCTACTACTTTGCTTGATAAAACTATGCCACTGGGTGAATTACTTGATGAACATCTTGCTAGAGTTAGAACTATTGATTATGCTGACGATGATGATATTTCTGAAACTGGTGATATTATTGAAACTGAAAATTATGATTCTCCTCCTAGATATGAATTGATTAAGGTACCTATGTTGGGAGACGTAGCATGCAATTTCAAAAAATTTCCTACGCTCACGCAAGATCTATCTAGGAGATGCATAGCAACGAGAGGGGGAGAGTGTGTCTACGTACCCTTGTAGACCGAAAGCAGAAGCGTTTGACAACGCGGTTGATATAGTCGAAATTATTCTAGCTCCGACCGATCAAGCACCGAACGTGCGGCACCTCCGAGGTCTGCACACGTTCAACGCGATGATCTCCCTCGCCTTCTTGATCCAGCAAGGTGTCGAGGAAGTAGATGAGTTCTGTCAACACGACGGCCTGGTGACGGTGATGGTGAAGTGATCCGCGCAGGGCTTCGCCTAAGCACCGCGAGAATATGACCGGGGGTGTAAACTGTGGAGGGGGCGCCGCACAAGGATAACAATTGATGTTGTGTGTTCTAGGGGCGCCCCTCCCACACACACACAAACACACACATAGATATATATATATATATATATATATATATATATATATAGAGAGAGAGAGAGAGAGAGAGAGAGAGAGAGATTATTCCATCTGTGCCCCCAATTCTTTAGTTGTGCTCAGTTTTCCCCACGCTCCAAACTTTTGCTCATTTTCCCCAGTCCCTTAGCTGAAACTCTCACAAATGTTCATAGCAGACATTTGTCGTCTTGGCCGTTAACTCTGACTTGTGGGGCCACGTTGGACTCAGCTGACTGTGGCTGTGGCTTCGCTGGTTGGGCCGTGTTTGTGTTCATAGGACGGGCCCGTTAGTTTGTTGGTAATAAATTAAAAAAGCCTGCTATCGATGGATGCAGCCTGCTATGCATGCCCGGCTTTGGCATCGATGCAGCCTGGTATGCATGCGAACGCCGCCACGCACGCATCTAGTGACCTAGCCCTAATCGCATGCATGCATGCCGACACGCACGTATCGATCCGTGCCGCATGGTTGCCGGTGGATCCAGTCGCTCCGCAGCATCGTTTCACGCATCGCAGGCCTACGTGCCGGTGGCAGAAGGGGAAGGCTGCACGCTCGCGTCCATATGTCCAGGCATCGGTTCACGCCGCACGGCTGCCGCTCGATTTAGTTGTGGCATTGATTCACGCAGAGCACGCAGAAGGGGGAGGCAGGCAGACATGCACGCAGAGCACGCTCGCATCGATTCACGTTCACACATTGATGATCGCATGGGTTCACGCACGCACTGAGTCATGATCTACGCCGTTTCCACGTTTACCCTCTTCGTCTCCCCCGACTATTTAAACCGCCCTTCATTGCCTCTTCTTCTACAGATCCATCTGCGCCTCCCCCTTCTCTTCTTCCCCCAAAAGCCAAAGCAAACACTCAGCGAAGCGAGCAAGATGCAGTACAACGGGCCGACGTTCCTCGAGCCGCCCACCGTGCCGGAACGATGGTACCCCGCCAAAATCGTCGTCGAGGCATCGCTCCGCGTGTGGGCGTTCTCACGCTGGAGGGGTAGCACTAAGCTTGCACGGGGGTTCCTCCGTGCGGGCTTCAACCACCTCCCGGCGGGCTCGCCGCCCATGTTCAACCTCGTGGAGCAGCGTCCCCACGCCAACGCTCCAGTGGTAGGGCTCGTCGCCCACTTCACCAACAGGTTCGATGCCTACTACCTGCTCGGCAAGGTGTATTGGTGTGGGTGCGAGTTCATCGCATTCACCACCTATAACATCGTCACCGACTTCGAGAGCGTCTTCCTCGCTCGCAACCGCATGCACAGCCTCCCGTACTACCTCGGCGAGAACGGCCTTGAGGAGGAGCAGTACTGAAGCCGGCGGCGAAGAAGACGGTGAAGCCGGCGGTTAAGGTGAAGACGACGGTGAAGACATGGCGGTGTTGCCCTAGCTACCCTATCTACAATGTAGTGTGAGTTTGGTGTGTGTGTTGCCCAAGCTAGCTACCCTATCAATGTAAGGTTAATTATCTATTGGTGTCATGTTATATGTAAGAACTTGTGTTGCCCTAGCAACCCTATCTAAGTTAAGTTATGTGTGTTATATTAATGCTTTGTTATGTTTGTATTTTGTTTGTCCCAAGTTTAGACACGGCTAATTGACGTGGGCAAAATTAACCAAACTAACTAAAAATGATGT
Organism: Triticum aestivum; assembly: GCF_018294505.1. Taxonomy (NCBI): domain Eukaryota; kingdom Viridiplantae; phylum Streptophyta; class Magnoliopsida; order Poales; family Poaceae; genus Triticum; species Triticum aestivum. The sequence goes on along the minus strand of NC_057799.1, from coordinate 48,998,848 downwards.
GTTTATAGATGCCTTCTAAAAATAAGAACATATTGTACACGGCTTTGGTTTGGGAGCTCTGTATTTTTTAGGTATTCCAAGAATACTTTGGTTTCCATAAATATTGAAGTATCAACTACTTTGAGATGTTTGGCTTTAGTCAAAAGTGTAGTTTTATATACTTTAATATCTAGAAAACTACACTATTTTTGAAGTATATAAAAAAGAGGGTTGGACCTCTTTTTCCAATACTGAAGTATTGGTTCGCTAGGCATAATAATACCGCGGTTTGCAAATACTTTGATTCTAAAATTACTTCACCGCCAAACTAAGCCAGGTTGTGAGCAAGCAAAACAAAAGCACATACGGTGAAGAGAAATCAAATCAAAAAAATGAAGGGACCCATATAGGAAAGCCAAAAAAATTCCTCAATGAAATAGAAGAGATTAGGCAATCAAATTAATGAAAAAATCAATCAGAAACAAAAAAGAACAAAGAAATCATTCCTAAACAAAAAAAGAAACATCGCTTGTTTCTGGGCCTCATTTATCCTTTGTGGGCCTATTGCAGCTTGATTCTCTTTAGGCCCGCGAACTAGGTTTTTTTTCTAGCAGAACTGACGAACTCGAGGACAAAAGTTTGGCAAGTGCGAGAGAGAAGAGATGAACTTGATGTATATCCCTTGTGCTGCTCAAGTACTTCTTACTGTCATCTGACGAGCTAGGGTATGATCCAACACTCGAGGTTATTAGCTAACAAAATAATCCTATCACTGAACTAGTAGTTGTCTTCTGCCGAAACTGAAAGTGTCGAAACATAACAGTAAACTGCATACATTCAGAGATCGACAATTGCACTAAACAGAGTTGCATTTGAGATAAACAGACTTGGATTGCTAAACAGTGGCAACAACAGTAGACAAACATCTCTAACGAGAGATGGCCATCAAGTAAAAAATTCCTAGAGAAAGTATTCCTAAAGCTATCAGATTGGATTGCTTCTTCAACTCAATCAGCTGCTTGAAGTTCTTGTTCATCTTCTTCAATTCCGTCTTCAGTTCAACATCTACCACTGTCGGGTATTCCGGACGCGCTGCTGTTGCTGGAGCGGCACTGCCATGGGGCAGATTTACGCTGATTGCATTCCTCCTCCAATCCAGCAAGCCCAACCCTTGAAGCCTCTGGATGTAATCATCCATCCACTCAAAATGGTGGCATTTCTTCACGATCTGAAAACGAAATCATGTAACCTAAATCCCAAATCTGACAGATTTTTTGAGAAATTAGAGATAAAGGATGCGAGGAAAACTCAGATCTAACCCGCCCCTTCGGCTTGCTCTCGCATTTGACGAACTCGTGCCCAAAGTTCCCATTCTTCTCCTCCTTCGAAGTCAACCGCTTCAGTGGCGCAGTCCGTGGGCAGTCAGTGCATCGAGTCATCGGCACTGGACCATACACCGGCCACGTGGAACAGGGGGCTGACGGGGAGGTCGATATATCGCCGGAGAGGAAGAAACAGAGGAATTGCTCGAGAGGAAGAAGAACGAGAAGATGGGGAAAGAAACAGAGGAACTGCTCGAGATCTGCTCGATGCCTTTGTCTGTCAGATGGAGAAGAGGAGAAGGGGAAGCTATATTGACGATTTGCCACATTGTATTTTGCAGTTTGAATATTTGAACCAACTCATAACACTAACATGTGGTGGTCATGTGCGAAAAATACAATTTCATATGTAAAGTGGGGCAGATCGTAAAAACCGAGAAGGACAGTGCAGTAGCCAATCAGGATGCAAAACAGCGTCACGCGGATCGCGCATGCCTGCCCCCACATCTGACGGGTGGTGTTTGGCGCTTGGTAGGATCCGACGGCGGACGTTCGACGCTAGGGTTTGGAGCATTTCTGCGGGGTTATGAGCCAGTCAACGGGGTTATTAGGGTTTGACCATATTTCAAATGGCCATAACTAAATTAGAAAAAATCGCAAAAATATAAAAAACGTAGTTCGTCCGTTTATGAGACCTAGTTACCATAAAAAATATAAACTCGGTATAGGGGCGTTTTTTTGAAAAATCATTTTTTGAAGTGATCTGTCGAAATCAAGTCCAAATGTTTTTAAAAAATTCAAAAAAAATCAAAATGTTGTAATTCTTGCGCACATAGCCATCATATGTGACAAGGTTATGAGAAAAAATATAAACTTGGTGTAGGTCATTTTCATGAAAAAAGGCTTCACACAAATGAGCTATCACCTATGAACATGTTCAGAGTTCGTAGAATAGGGAGAGAGGGTTTAGGGTTTGAAAAAAATCAAAAAAATTCAAAAAAAATCAGAAAAATGTCCATATCTTCATTTTGGAGTGAATAAGAAGGATCTGAACTTACTTTTTCATTTTCATATCTAAAACGTGTTATTTGACGGTTTTGAATTAAAAGCATATTTTTTTCAAAAAAAATGTAGTAATATGAATATTAATCAATAAATAGTGAGACTTCGTTTTTACCCTATATATATGGAACAAGTGTTAATAAAAATATATATGCCTCATTTAGACAAGGTCAAAAAAACTTGATTCAAATAGGGCTGTTTACCCTAGCTTTCGAGCTCGTTTCTAGCACATTTCTCATTCGGACTGTTCACCTACGAATATTGGACTTCAAATGCTCGATCAAATACACCGCACAGAGCAATGAACCTCCAATGTTCAACTTCAACTTTGGCTCGAATCCAAATTTTGGCCCAAATTCAAATATTGATTTAAATTCAAATTTTGATGGAAATTTGAATTCTGACTCAAATAAGAAACCAAAGTAGAAGCAACATTATTACAACTGATAAGTTTTCACAGTAGCTCAAATCTACCAAGTTTTAAGATGCCAACATCTTAATACAAATCTACCAAGTTTTAAGCGATCGACTCGCCCTCAAATTGACAACACAAACATTTCCCAACAACTTAATTCAAATTTTCGACTTGCTCCTTGTGTTTGCAGCTGGCTTCACCGTCTTGCTCCTGGTTTCCCTAGTTGAGATGCTCTTTTCTTTCAGACTCTTGTTCCTTTTGATCTTTACTTGGGGTTTTCGCCGTGGAGGTGCTGATGGAGTAGTTCCACTCGCCGAGCACTTGACGACCATTTGACGGTCATCTATGGGTTCAGTAATCTTTAAAGGCACAATTGGAAAAATTACCCCCTCCTCTTCCTCTCTTATAGCTTCAAAACCATCAAAGGCCATGGTTTCAAAATCTTCGGCTTCTTCATCTCTTAGCCTTTTCTCCCTAGAGCTGGTAAATAAAATTATAAGCCATAGGCAAAAAAGAGAACAAATGCAAACAAAAGGGTAGCTGCATTCTACAAATGCAAACACATACCAAGATGCTTCATTTGCTGCTGTATTCTCACTGCATCTTCAGTCTCCATTGCTACTGCATTCTCCTCTGCATCTTCAGTCTCCATTGCTGCTGCATTCTCCTCTGCATTGGCTGATGTCCATCTTTCCTCCTCTCCAAATGATGCATCCACTGCATTGGTACAAAGCCTAGCAATATGCCCCAGAACTCCGCATTTTTTGCAAGCACGCTTCTTTTGTAGACGACCCTCCTCACCAGCTCTAATCCTCTGGTTCCTTGGTCTTCCTGGTGGTCTAGTAATGACAGGAGCGTGGAGTTTGAACCCTGGATCTACTATGTTCCATTGATATTTCCCCAAGAGTGCAGGCACATTGTCAGCATAAGCAGCCATAAATTTGGCAACGGAGAAATACTCAGAGCAATATTGATCAACTTCACCATCTGCACCCCCGATAACGGTCATCAGATGTAGGGCATGTCTGCATGGCTTCCCACAGATCTACCATTGCCTACAAGTACATTCTCTAGTACTTAGGTTCACAGGATACCTCCATACCCTATTTTTAGTGTCAGTATAGGTAACCTCTCCCTCATATGTACCAGATCGAATACATTTCATCTTCAGTCCTCTTGCCTTCAAGTGCAATGCCTTAATCAGTGATGGGAGCATCTGATGACCAACATATTGTGTTTCTGCAATTCTTTTGCGAAGAGCCATCTTTATCATGATCATCTGCCTCATCTTGTCAAATGCTTGCCACAACAAGAGCCCTTTCACTGACTTGAACTTTGAATTGAAGCATTCTGCAAGGTTACTGGTCACATAATCTACTTTGCAGATTTCGTTGAATTTGCTTCTTGACCACACCTTGCCATGATGTGCATCCATGTACTCCTTCACAAGAGGATTTTGAGCATACAACACTCTCAAATGGTGTTCATGCTTCCTTTTGCTGCATGTGTATGATGCTGGCCATAAGTTCTCATCATAAACTTTACCTTTGAACTTCTTTTTGAAATTATGCGCTAGGTGTCGCATACATTCCCTATGCTCCACTCCAGGGAATACAATTTCTACTGCACTCTCTAAACCCTTGCAAGCATCTGTGTGTATAGCTAAACCTGGGGGTGTGCCTATAATGTTGCGCAACTGCTGCAGAAACCAGACCCAACTTTCCTCAGACTCTGCCTCCACCACACCAAATGCAACTGGGAATAGCCAGTTGTGTCCATCAACTGCAGAAGCTGCTACTAGCTGTCCTCTCCATCTTCCAGTCAAATGTGTAGCATCTACAGCCAAATAGGGCCTGCAACCATCTAGAAACCCCTGCCAGCAAGCCTTGAAACAAACAAAAGCCCTTCTGAAGCACTCCTTCTCAAATGACTTCCCTTTTATTTTGAATGGAACTGTATGCTTGTCAATCTCTACAACACTCCCTGGACTTGCCATCTCCACTTCAGCTTTGAAAGTGTAAAGCAGCTGAAAACTGTCATTCCATTGACCATTAATTCTGTCAAGAGCCTTTTCCCTAGCATTGAAAATTCTCATGTAAGGAATTTCTATCTTGTACTTCTCAAAAAGCTTCCCATGGAGTGCTGTTGGACCAAGTCCAGGTTCTTCTCTCAGCCAATCCAATATAGCATCTGCCACCCACCTAGTTTTTGCTAGCTTGGTTTTGGCCTTCCCTCTCCCCCTCCATGTGGACAGGTGTGCTTGTGTGGGTTTTTCTTTATCTGAAACAAAATAAAAGGGTAAAAACAGTTAAGAAACCTTACTCAATGATCTGAAACTAAATTACTAACTGAACTTGGATTACCTGAATATATTTGCTCTTTCTCATACGAGATGCATGCAACTTCCACCTACACCTAGGATATGGACAAAAAATTGTGAACCTTGCTGGCTCACTCCTTTTAATCTTATAGGTGTTTTCCGATATAATGCACCATGTTGTCACTGCATTCCGACAGTCCACCATTGATTGGAAAGTGGTACCTACACTAAGCTCAGGTTTTCCCTGTTCCACTCAATTGTTGGCATGTCATCACCATCGTATTCATCCTCGATTAAGCTGTCCATGTTCTCCACCTTCTCTTCATCGTTAGTGTCATCAAACCTAGCTTGGCTGATGGGCTCCTCCGTATATTCATCATCCACTGCTTGTTGACTGGCTACATCGACCCGTTTAGGGAACATCATCTCGTCTTCATCATCATCTGTAGGCACTGCCTCGTCAGGTTCTGCATCTTCTTCTACACCAACTGCAGAAGGTACACGAGAAGCAGCAGCTGAATCAGAACCAGAATTGGCAGCAGGCATGTTGTGGCTCCATGAACCACTTGCTTTACTTGGTGTCGACCTACAAGGAGTGCCGGGGTGCTGGCTATTAGCAGAGACAGATGATGTCTGAACTCCCTTCCCCTTCGCCCGTTCTGCGCGTGGCTGAAGCACATCGATTTGGAGTTTACCGAATCGGCAGCCAGCAATCCCAGCAAAAAGCAACGGCATATGATCGTCGCAAGTTAGTGGGAGAAATCTTTGCTCGTCACTGCTGAAGTAATTCAGTTCAACAGCATCGGCATCACTCCAGGGATAGGTGTTTTGGAGCTCAGCTCGCAAATCTTTGAAAGATATGCTGGTTTCTACCACTTTGGGATAGAAAAATGATGAAATCAAATGCGGTTTAGTGCCACGCAACACACTAGTTTCCATTCTAATCGCCAGCCGGAAAGCCAGCGCGGGATCAATCCTATTTTGTTGAAACAAAGGCTTCAGTTAGCCGGGTAAAATCGAGCACAAATTCGAACGATTCAGCAAACAGAAGTCAAATACGGCCTACAATATGACTTAGAACGTCAATTCAAGAGGAAACGATGCTTACCCAGGTTTAATCCGTGAATTATCTGCCGCGGATTCGACCCAATCCTCTCCAGGGTCGACTGCCTTCCGGGCGTCCTCACTCAACATCGCTATGTAATCCTAGATGGGGAGGTGGGCTATATCTGGCAGAGATGCGGCGTCGCCGACGAACGGAATAGGGGCATATGGTGGAGGAAACAACTGCGGTGGACGCGGCACGACGCCGGCGGAGGGGGCGGGGCGGCGCGGTGCGGTGCGGCCTGTCTAGATCTGTTTCAGATTTAGACAAGCTGCCCAATACGTGTCTCCTTGCGGTCCCACCCGTCAGCAAGCAACGGTCAGACGAAGACTCGGCCCCACTCGTCAGCAATTAACGGTCAATGGACGGTCTAGATGGCAAACGCCCGCTATGACCATTTGTGAGAGTTTCAGCTAAGGAAGAGGGGAAAAGTGAGCAAAAGTTTGGAGCATGGGGAAAAGTGAGCACAACTAAGGAACCAGGGGCACTAATTTAAATATCCCATATATATATGTGGGGGAGAGGGGAGGCAGCCAAGGGGCACCCTAGGGTTGGCCGCTGCCTACTAGGGGCCCTGCCTTGCCCTGCGCCCCCCTTTCCATGTATGCATGAAGGGGAAGCAAAGAGGGGGGTGAGGGAAGGAAGTGGAATCCTAATCCACACTTTCCTTTCCCTTCCCCCCTTTCCTTCTCCTCCTCCTATAGCCTTATAGGGCGCCCCAACCCCTTGTGGGCTAGTGTGTTCCTTCAGAAGGCCCATATGGCCCATAGGATTGCCGGGGGTACCCGAAACACCTTCCAGTGACCCGATAAGTACCCGATACCCTCCGGAACACTTCCGGTGTCCGAATACCATCGTCCTATATATCAATCTTTACCTCTCGACCATTTAGAGACTCCTCATCATGTCCGTGATCTCATCTGGGACTCTGAACAACATTCACTTACCAAATCACATAACTCATATAATACTAAATCGTCATCGAACGTTAAGCGTGCGGACCCTTCGGGTTCGAGAACTATGTAGACATGATGGAGACACCTCTCCGGTCAGTAACGAATAGCGGAACCTGGATTCTCATATTGGCTCCCACATATTCTACGAAGATCTCTATCGGTCGAACCGTTATGACAACATGTGTTATTCCCTTTGTCATCGGTATGTTACTTGCCCGAGATTCGATCGTCGGTATCCACATACCTAGTTCAATCTCGTTACTGGCAAGTCTCTTTACTTGTTCCGTAATACATAATCTTGTAACTAACTCATTAGTCACTTTGCTTGCAAGGCTTCTTATGATATGCATTACCGAGAGGGCCCGGAGATACCTCTCCGATACTCGGAGTGACAAATCCTAATCTCGATCTATGCCAACCCAACAAACACCTTCGGAGATACCTGTAGAGCATCTTTATAATCACCCAGTTACGTTGTGACGTTTGATAGCACACAAGGCATTCCTCCGGTATCTGGGAGTTGCATAATCTCATAGTCGAAGGAATATGTATTTGACATGAAGAAAGCAATAGAAATAAAACTGAACGATCATTATGCTAAGCTACCGAACGGGTCTTGTCTATCACATCATTCTCCTAATGATGTGATCTCGTTATCAAATGACAACTCATGTCCATGGTCAGGAAACTCCCTTAACCATCTTTGATCAACAAGCTAGGCAAGTAGAGGCTCACTAGGGACACAATGTTTGTCTATGTATTCACACATGTATTTAGGTTTCCGATCAATACAATTCTAGCATGAATAATAAACATTTATCATGAATAAGGAAATATAAAATAACAACTTTATTATTGCCTCTAGGGCATATTTCCTTCAACCTGAGGGTTATATTATGGATGAAGAAACTGCTAGAGACTTTTTTGCCTGTAATGATAGAAATGATCTTAAGAAATTATTAGCTAAGCTAAAAGAAAAGGCTTTGAATGCTAGAATGCAATATGATCCAAAGTTTGCTACTTCACCTATCTCTATTACTGATAAGGATTATGAATTCTCTGTCGATCCCGAGTTAATTACTTTGGTTGAATCTGTTCCTTTCTATGGTTATGAATCTGAAACTGTTGTGGCACATCTTACTAAATTGAATGATATAGCCACCCTATTTGCTCATGAGGAAAAAATTCGCTATTACTATATTCTTAAGTTGTTTCCTTTCTCGTGAAAGGGTGATGCTAAGTTATGGTTTAATTCTCTTGCTCCTGGTTGTGTGCGTAGTCCCCAGGATATGATTTACTACTTCTCTGAAAAATATTTCCCTGCTCATAAGAAACAAGCTTCTTTAAAGGAAATTTTTAACTTTGTGCAAATTGAAGAACAGAGTCTCCCGCAAGCTTGGGGGAGGCTTCTCCAATTACTTAATGCTTTGCCTGATCATCCTCTCAAGAAAAATGAAATACTTGATATCTTTTATAATGGACTAACCGATGCTTCTAGGGACCACCTAGATAGTTGTGCTGGTTGTGTTTCCAGGGAACGAACTGTTGAGCAAGCTGAATTGCTATTGAATAATATATTGAGTATGATAATGATTGGACACTTCCGGAACCAACTCCGAAGAAAAGAGGTATTCTATTTCTCAGTCCTGAAGATGTGCAAGAGGCAAAGAAATCTATGAAGGAAAAAGGTATTAAATCTGAAGATGTTAAGAATCTACCGCCTATTGAAGAAATACATGGTCTTGATAACCCGACACAGGTAGTAGAGGTAAACTCTCTTTATAGATTTGATGAAGTTAATATTCCTCATAATAAGTCTGCTAGTCAATACTTGGATGAGTTTGATAATTTTATTGTTAAACAACAAAATTTCAATGCTTATGTTAGTAGACAATTGAAACATAATGCACACATGCTTGACTGCTGGGTGATTATATGAGTAGAACTGTTAATGATCTTAAGCTTATTAGTAAGCACGCTTCCATGGTTAAAACTCAAGTAGAACAAGTACTTAAGGCACAAGATGATTTGCTCAATGAGATGGATAGCAAGAACAATGATAATGTTGTTAGAGTTATGACTAGAGGTGGTAAAATGACCCAGGAACCTTTGTATCCTAAGGGCCATCCTAAGAGAGTTGAGCAAGATTCTCAGAGAATTAATACTAACACACCTAGTCCTAGTGATAAAAAGAAAAAGAAAACTGATAGGACTTTGCATGCTTCTAGTGAACCTGTTATAGATACACCTGAGAATCCCAATGATATTTCTATTTCTGATGTTGAGACACAATCTGGTGATGAACATGAACCTAGTGATAATGTTAATGATGATTTTCATGTTTATGCTCAACCTAGTAATGATAATGATGTAGAGATTGAACATGCTGTTGATCTTGATAATGCATAATCAAAGAATCAACATTATGATAAGAGAGACTTCATTGCTAGGAAACATGGTAAAGACAGAGAACCATGGGTTCAGAAACCCATGCCCTTTCCTCCTAAACCATCCAAGAAAAAGGATGATGAGGATTTTGAGCGCTTTGCTGAAATGATTAGACCTATCTTTTTGTGTATGCGTTTGACTGATATGCTGAAAATGTCTCCTTATGCTAAGTATATGAAAGATATTGTTACTAATAAAAGGAGGATATCGGAAGCTGAAATTTCCACCATGCTTGCTAATTATACTTTTAAGGGTGGAATACTAAAGAACTAGGAGATCCAGGAGTACCAACTATACAATGCTCCATTAAAAGAAATTATGTTAAAACTGCTTTATGTGATCTTGGAGCCGGTGTTAGTGTTATGCCTTTCTCTTTGTATCGTAGACTTGAATTGAATAAGTTACCTACTGAAATCTCTTTGCAAATGGCTGATAAAGCAACTGCTATACCCATCGGTATTTGTGATGATGTGCCTGTTGTGGTTGCAAACATTACTATCTTAACGAACTTCGTTATTCTTGATATTCCCGAGGACGACACTATGTCGATCATCCTTGGTAGACCCTTTTTGAATACTGCAGGGGCTATTATTGATTGCAACAAAGGTAATGTCACTTTTCATGTTAATGGTAATGAGCATACGGTACACTTTCCGAAGAAACAACCTCAAGTTCATAGTATCAATTCTATTGGAAAAATTTCAACTATTACTATTGGAGGTTCTGAATTCCCTCTTCCTACTGTCAAAAACAAATACGACATTCTTATTGTTGGGGACATACATATCCCCGTTGAGGTAACCTAGTGTTATTCGAAAGTTCTTCGGGTTCATGTCATTTGGAAGAAGTTTGTTAATAAGACTTGATCAACCTTGTTAATGGATTCCTTTTGATGAGCATGAGATGGATGAATTTAGAAAGCACAACTTTCTGTACCTACTTTTTACTTTTTGTTATCTAGATTAAATAAAGCAAAAATAGTATTATCTGTCTATTTTCTGAATTATCCATGCAATAAAAAATTCCCCGAAAATAAAAGTTCTCCAAATGCCTTGAAAATTTAGTATGATTTTTTATAGAACATTTTAGAATTTCTGGCACTGAACATGCACCAGGGTGCTGCACCAGTGGGCCACAAGGGTGGAGGGCACACCCCCTGCCTTGTGGGTCCCACGTAGGCCCCTCTCACTTATTGCAGCACCCATCCACTTCGTCTTCCTCCAGAAAAAATCATCCCATTGCTCAAACCCGTGTTCTTGCTCATCTTGCTGCCATTTTCGATCTCCTTGTGCAAAGCTCCATTTGCAAAACTGTTTTGGGGGATTGTTCTTCGGTATGTGACTCCTCCAATGGTCCAATTAGTTTTTGTTCTAGTGCTTTATTTATTGCAAATTTTCGTTGCTGTGGTGACGTTGTTCTTGAGCTTGCATGTCAAATTTATATGGTACAAAGTAGTTTTGATGCATGACATAGCCTCTAGACACTTGTAGGAGTAGTTGCTATCAATTTTGTTGAGTTTGGTTCACTTTTATTCTGAGTCACTAAAAATTTCAGAAATTTTCACAGGAAGAAAAATGTTTAGGAAAATGTACCAAGGTGGTTCCTCGAGGAAGCAAGCACCGAGGCTAGTGATACGTGAGCCGGACCTTGAACCACCAAGGGAAGCTCAAGTACGGCCTTGCAAATGGCCATTGGATCAATTTATGGTTCATGCAAGTTTCAAAGAGGAATTTGATGCGTACGTATGAAATGCTAATCTTGAGGACTTCGTATCAGATAAGTGTCCTCAGTACTATCACCTCACCGATTCCTTTGTGCGGAGGTTTGAATTTACATCTAAGCGCAATACCCGTACTGTTTTATTTGATCTTTATGATGAATCATATACCATGGACCTTGAAGATTTTAATACTGCATGCAAAATCTCACAATGGGGCATTCATAATGAGCCTCACAAAGCTGAATACAATGATTTCCTTGCTAGAATTACTGTGGGAGAAACTAGAAATATCACACAAGCTACCATAGGAAGCATTCACTTTCCTGCCATACATTATTTTGCTCTCTTTATAGGTAGATGCATTAACGCTAAGCATGAGCATAGCCACCTTTGCGTTCCAGCTCTTAGTGTCCTCAAGTGTGCGGTGTTAGGTGACAAGCGATATAACTTGGGGGCTATTATTGCGAGGAGGTTACACCTTAATGCTAAAGATGGAGATTTATTTGGTGGGATTTATGCAACTCGTTTAGCTAATTATCTTGGAATACACATAAGGGGGAATGACAGTGAGTTACCGCATGCTTTTCTAGATTATAATGCTATGGTATGCTACCAGTTTCTTGAGAGGAATGAACAGTCCCTCCAATACCGACTAATCTTTGACAAACGGCGTGCTTTCCATATTACCCTTCCTGCTCCTGCCTTCTTTAACTTTTAGGTAAATGAGAGATATTTTTATAACTAGAGAGGAGGCAAAAGAGTATGAGAGAGCAGAGGAGGCCGCTCGCCTCCATGAAGCAGCTCGCCAAGCGGTAGCTGCCGCGGCACAGTACAACCCCAACTACGATTTTGGATACAATCCGGGCGAGTCGTGGCCCTAGACAACTTAGGCCAAAAGCCTAAGCTTGGGGGAGTACGTATTTCTCACTGACATTATATTCATGTTCACACACTCATTCCAGTTGTCGGTGTTCATACTTTTTCATTGTATTATCCATGTTAGTTTATTTTTTTTTCCTGCTTTCTTCTTGTGTGTTTGAAAAACCTTAAGAAGAAACAAAAAAATTAGTTGTAGCTTATTTCCTTTCCATGTTTATTTAGTAGTAGTATTAAAATAAAACCCAAAAAGATTTCTCGTTCTTCTTTTGCTTGTTGGGAGCTTTCCCGTGTAAATAGTTTTTTCTCGTTCTTGTTTTACTTTCTTCAGAAAAACAAAAACTCCAAAAACATTTCAGTGTGTTTCTTTGAAATTCGTTTCTTTTCTTTGGGGTCGAGAGGAGAAGACCACGATGAAAATGTTGAGTGGCTCTCATATGCACTATTGTTGATCTAACAAAGAGCCCATATTACCTTGCCTTCTCCTTTGATTAAATGTTTGCAGATTCCAGCTTAGTCCAATGCACATGCATTATTATTATTATCCACACCGTTCGGTCGTGTGAGTGAAAGGCAATAATGACGATATATGATGAAATGATTGAGATGAGGAAAAGCTGGTATGAACTCGACCTATCTTGTTTTTGTAAATATGATTAGTTCATCGTTCTTGATCCAGCCTATTATGAATGAAACATGTTTGCAATGACAATTAGAGATTATAGTTACTCATGCCATGCTTAATTAGCTAGGAGCTTATAATGGTTTACCTTGCGTGCCAACATGCTTTTAAAATGGTTGTGATGTAGTATGATAGGATGGTATCCTCCTTTGAATGATTCGAGTGGCTTGACTTGGCACATGTTCACGCATGTAGTTGAAACGAAATCAACATAGCCTCCACGATATTTATGTTCATGGTGATTTATATCCTACTCATGCTTGCACTCAATGTTGGTTAATCTCAGTGCATGTTTATGACTGTTGTCGCTCTCTAGTTGGTCGCTCCTCATTCTCTTGCTAGCCTTCAATTGTACTAAGCGGGAATACTGCTTGTGCATCCATCTCCATAAACCCAAAGTTGTTCCATATGAGTCCACCATACCTACCTATATGCGGTATTTACCTGCCATTCCAAGTAAATTTGCATGTGCCAAACTCTAAACCTTCAAATAATAATTTGTTTTGTATGCCCGAATCGCTCAGGTAGCCACTGGGGGCTGTCAGTATCTTCCATGCTAGGTGGGTTATTCTCACGATGAGTGGACTCCGCTCATCATTCACGAGAAAATGGCTGGTAACCGGGATGCCCAGTTCCATGCTCAAATCAAATCAAATTATAACTTCAAACAAAACTCCCCCAGGATTGTTGTTAGTTGGACGGTACCCGTTGTTTCGGACCAACCGTGGAATGTGCTTGTTGGTGGTGGGGGAGCATAAAATTTACCATTATGTTTGGGAACCTCCTATAATGTATTTAGTATGGAAGATACCGAGATATCTTGGTTGATATGTTGACAATGAAAGCATACCGCTCAAAATATTATTCATCTCTGTTTTAAAGCTCGAGCTCTGGCACCTCTGCAAATCCCTGCTTCCCTCTGCGAAGGGCCTATCTATTTACTTTTATTGCTGAGTCATCATCCTCTTATAAAAAGCACCAGTTAGAGAGCACTACTGCCATTTGTATGCGTTGTTATTAATCGATATTGAGTATGACTGTGACTGGATCTATTTTGCCATGAATTGCAATGTCTAGTCAGTCCTACATCTTCAGGGGTGCTCTGCATTTATGTTTTGCGGTCTCAGAAAGGGCTAGCGAGATACCATCTTGTTATATCATATCATGATTGTTTTGAAAAAGTGTTGTCATCCGATATTTATTATCATTGCTCGCTAGTTGATTATGCCATTGATATGAGTAAATGTGAGACCTAAATGTTAGTGTGAATATGGTTAGTTCATAATCTTTGCTGAAAACCTGAATGCTGGCTTTACATATTTGCAACAACAAGATCAAACAGAGTTTGTAAAAGTTTTTCTTTATCACTTTCAGTTTGGCAACTAAATTGCTTGAGGACAAGCAATGGGTTAAGCTTGGGGGAGTTGATACGTCTCCATCGTATCTACTTTTCCAAACTCTTTTGCCCTTGTTTTGGACTTTAATTTGCATGATTTGAATGGAACTAACCCGGACTGACGCAGTTTTCAGCAGAATTGCCATGGTGTTATTTTTGTGCAGAAATAAAAGTTCTCGGAATGACCTGAAACTTCACGGAGAATATTTTTGGAATAAATAAAAAATATTGGCGAAAGAATCAACTGAGGGGGACCCACCTGCTGTCCACAAGGGTGGAGGGCATCCCCCCTAGGGTGTGCCCCCTGCCTTGTGGGTCCTCTGGACCTCCACCGACCTCAACTCCAACTCCATATATTCACGTTCGGGGAGAAAAAATCAGAGAGAAGGATTCATCACGTTTTACAATACGGAGCCGCCGCCACCTCCTGTTCTTCCTCGGGAGGGCAGATCTGGAGTCCGTTTTGGGCTCCGGAGAGGGGAAATCGTCGCCATCGTCATCATCAACCATCCTCGATCACCAATTTCATGATGCTCACCGCCATGCGTGAGTAATTCCATCGTAGGCTTGCTGGACGGTGATGGGTTGGATGAGATTTATCATGTAATCGAGTTAGTTTTGTTAGGGGTTGATCCCTAGTATCCACTATGTTCTGAGATTGATTTTGCTATGACTTTGCTATGCTTAATGCTTGTCACTAGGGCCCGAGTGCCATGATTTCATATCTGAACCTATTATGTTTTCATGAATATATTTGTGTTCTTGATCCTATCTTGCAAGTTATAGTCACCTACTACGCGTTATGATCCGGTGACCCCGGAGTGACAATAGTCGGGGCACTTCCCGGTGATGACCGTAGTTTGAGGAGTTCATGTATTCACTAAGTGCTAATGCTTTGGTCTGGTTCTCTATTAAAAGGAGGCCTTAATATCCCTTAGTTTCCATTAGGACCCCACTGCCACGGGAGGGTAGGACAAAAGATGTCATGCAAGTTCTTTTCCATAAGCACGTATGACTATATTCGGAATACATGCCTACATTATATTGATGAATTGGAGCTAGTTCTATGTCATCCTAGGTTATAACTGTTGCATGATGAATGCCATCCGACATAATTATCCATCATTGATCCATTACCTATGAGCTCTTCACATATTGATCTTTGCTACGTTACTTTGCCATTGCCACTATTACAATTGCTACAAAACTGCTAGTGTTACTTTTGCCACCATTACCTTTACTTCCACACTAGTTTGCTACTAAATACTTTGCTGCATATATTAAGTCTTTCAGGTGTGGTTGAATTGACAACAGAGCTGCTAATACTTGAGAATATTCTTTGGCTCCCCTTGTGTCGAATTAATAAATTTGGGTTGAATACTCTACACTCGAAAACGGTTGCGATCCCCTATACTTGTGGGTTATCAACCCGCGAGATCTATTTATCCAATCTACTATAGTTTTACCTATCTTTTTACCCGTGAGGGATTGACGACCCCTCTCTTACATCAGGTTGCAAGTATTTGTTCTTTGTGTGCAGGAGCCATTCACGTGGTGTTGCGTGGTTCTCCTACTGGTTCGATAACCTTGGTCTCATCACTGAGGGAAATACCTACCATAGCTGTGCTGCATCATCCCTTCCTCTTTGGGGAAATACCGGCGTAGTTCAAGCCGCATCACCATACTCAGTATACCGAAATCCTTGTTACCAGTTTTGTTCTTCTTTCTCGTTATTGTGTTCCGGCATCCCGTGACGAAGTCACGTGTGTCTCGCTAGACGACGATTTATGCAGTGACACTGAGAGGGCCCTAATAATATCTCTGCGTCATCGGAGGAGCAAATCCCACTCTCGAGCTATCCGGCCACTTGTCAAACTTTCCGATGAACCTGTAGGTTGTCGTTATGATCACCGTGTTACAGGTGACGTTTGAGAAACCCCAAAGCCCATCGTACGGCAAGAAGTGACTATGATACTCTCATGGTCTAAGGAGCAATGACACATGTTAACGCTCCATGTTATTATAATTGAATACAGACGATATTAATCCAATTCACAACAAACAAATTTGGATTAGTTCAATATGATCATTCTAACAACGTCATAATCTCCATGTTGTTTTAGGATCATCGTTACACTATCGGTTCATCGGAAGGTTTGTGGTGAACTACTCACGCATTATCAAAAGGCAGCAAGGATGATGTAGAATGAAGGAAATATGCCCTAGAGGCAATAATAAAGTTATTATTTATTTCCTTATTTCATGATAAATGTTTATTATTCATGCTAGAATTGTATTAACCGGAAACTTAGTACATGTGTGAATACATAGACAAACAGAGTGTCACTAGTATGCCTCTACTTGACTAGCTCGTTGAATCAAAGATGGTTAAGTTTCCTAGCCATAGACATGAGTTGTCATTTGATTAACGGGATCACATCATTAGAGAATGATGTGACTGACTTGACCCATTCCGTTAGCTTAGCATTTGACCGTTTAGTATATTGCTATTGCTTTCTTCATGACTTATACATGTTCCTATGACTATGAGATTATGCAACTCCCGTTTACCGGAGGAACACTGTGTGTGCTACCAAACGTCACAACGTAACTGGGTGATTATAAAGGTGCTCTACAGGTGTCTCCGAAGTTACTTGTTGAGTTGGCGTATTTCGAGATTAGGATTTGTCACTTCGATCGTCGAAGAGGTATCTCTGGGCCCACTCGGTAATGCACATCACTTAAGCCTTGCAAGCATTGTAAGTAATGAGTTAGTTGCGGGATGATGTATTACGGAACAAGTAAAGAGACTTGCCGGTAACGAGATTGAACTAGGTATTGAGATACCGACGATCGAATCTCGGGCAAGTAACATACCGATGACAAAGGGAACAACGTATGTTGTTATGCGGTTTGACCGATAAAGATCTTCGTAGAATATGTAGGAGTCTATATGAGCATCCAGGTTCCGCTATTGGTTATTGACCGGAGACGTGTCTCGGTCATGTCTACATAGTTCTCGAACCCGTAGGGTCCGCACGCTTAACGTTCGGTGACGATTTGTATTATGAGTTTATGTGTTTTGATGTACCGAAGGTAGTTCGGAGTCCCGGATGAGATCGGGGACATGACGAGGAGTCTCGAAATGGTCGAGACGTAAAGATCGATATATTGGACGACTATATTCGGACAACGGAAAGGTTCCGAGTGATTCGGGTATTTTTCGGAGTACCGGAGAGTTACGGGAATTCGCCGGGGAGTATATGGGCCTTATTGGGCTTTAGGGGAAAGAGAGAGGGGAGGCTGCGCGCCACCTAATGCTTAGTCCGAATTGGACTAGGGGGAGGGGCGGCGCCCCCTCCTTCCTTCTCTTCTCTTTTCCCTTTCCTTCTCTCCTACTCCTACTACTTGAAAGGGGGGGGGGGAATCCTACTCCCGGTGGGAGTAGGACTCCCCAGGGCGCGCCATAGAGAGGGCCGGCCCCTCCCCTCCTCCACTCCTTTATATACGTGGCCAGGGGGCACCCCATAGACACAACAATTGATCTCTGGATCTTTTAGCCGTGTGCGGTGCCCCCCTCCACCATATTTGTAACGCCCCGGATCTGATGCGCCAGGTGCCATCCAGTTATTCGCCGCCGTTGCCATGTCATTCGCTTGCGTGTTGCACTTTGCCATGTCATCATCTGCATTGCATCATCATGTTTTTCAAAACTTGCATCCGGCCTTTTTCCCCGTTGTCCGTTTCGCGTTCTGACACTCTCGCCGCGCCCGTCACCCCTCCCAGACCTTGTTTCGTGAGCGGGAGAAAAACGTTCTCGGAATGGGATGAAAGTTGGCGTGCGGTCTTATTATAGTGTAGGTAGGCCGCCTGTCAAGTTTCGTCGCATTCGGAGTCCTTTTGATAGCCCAACCGTTAAACTTATAGCGGCACTTTCGTCGGGCAAACGTCGGACGTTTTCGGTCTCCGGAAACTGCCGCCGGGCCTCTCTCTCTCTTCTATCCTGCAGCCCTTGGCCTTTCTAGCACAGCCCACTGTAGCCCACCTAGTTCCCCCTCTGTCCGGAGCCGCACGATCGCGATCGGAGGGCTCCGAAAGCCCCAAAACCCCCCTAACCTAGCCTACCTGCTATAAATGGGCACCCCCTCTCCATTTTGGGCAACCCCCCCTCCCCGCCGCCACCTCCTCTTTTTCCGCGCCACCCAACCCGCAGTCGCCTCCTCCCACCTCGGGGGCCGCGCCGCCGCCTTTCCCCTCCAAATTCGGCGCCCCCAGCCTCCTCTCGCCACTTGGCAAGCCCCCAATGGCTAGCCGCCGCCAGCGCCGCCGCTCTGGCCAACCAGAGCGCGCCACGCGGGGCTCCCCACAGCTCCAGCCGCCGCGGCCCGCGGAGCCCATCGCGGGCCTGTGCAGGCCCAGATCCCCGCCGCCGCTTGGCCCGCGCGAGGCCCGGCCGCGCGCCGCCCGACCTCGACCACGTGCCTCCCCGAGCTCCCTGCGACCCCCGCCGGCGGCTTCGTCCCCGAGTCGCCGCTCCGCGTCGTGCCTCGACGCCGCCGCCGGTGAGCGTCGTCGCCGCCCCGCCAGGTCGCGCCGCCCCGTCCGGCTTCCTCCTCTCTCTCCTGACCCCGTCTCTCTCTCCCCTGCAGGTCCCCGCCGCCATGGGAGCCGAGCTCCGCCACGTCCCTCCGCCTCCCAGCTCGCCGCCGGCCCCGTCTTCGGCCAGATCCGGCCGGGGGACGGCCAGATCCGCCGCCCCACACCCGTCCCTGTCCTCCCCCGCCGCCTCCGTCGAGCTCCGTCGCCGTCGCTGCCATGGCCGATCGGGAGGAGCCCCGATCCGCCGCTGCATCGACCGCGTGTGGCCTCCGCGTGGGCCCCGCATCCGGCCCAACCCAGCCCAGCTCCGCCTCTCTCCGGCCCAAGGCCACGCTGGTGAGAAGCCCGGCTATCCCCCGCCCTGAGCGCCGCTTAGTTATTTTGCGCTCACTGTGCCTGTTTTTTTCCGCAAAGTCCCAGATTTTGCATATTATGTGTACACCTTTGACATGCCATATCTACATGCTCGGTGCTCCGATTTGTGCATATGATATATCAAAATGTTCATCATGATGTGCTCTCAATTTTGTTCCATTGTGCCATTCTTGTTTGAGTCCATCTTGATGTTCTAATCATCGTTGCACGAGTGCTATATGCTGTTAACTGCTGTCTGTTTACAGAACTTGGTGAATTGTCTTTTTCATTGCATTTTGTGTGTGCATCCTATGAGCTTGATGTCTACATGTGTTTTGAACTACATCATGCCATCCTTACAGTGGTGCTAGTCTTGTATTTTTAGGATCTATGTGGTGACTAGCACAAGCATGCAAAATAGCCTCCGTGATGTTGCTGATTTCTGTGACTTAGTCATTTCTGCTAAGTCTGAATCTGTTATATTTTGTTGCTATTTAAACCTGCTGTCTCCATGAGTTCTATGCATAATCTGGAGATGTTCACTAAGGATGTTTTGTTACACATGTTATGCTATATCCATCCATGCCCATGTTTGCAATTATGGAGTGCTCTAACATGTCTTAATCTTGCTCTACTTTTGCTATAAAATGTTCCTGGCAGATTGTTTACATGTTAATCAATTTTGCCATGGTGGTTACCAGTGATCCATGCACCCTATGACTATTCTCTTGCCATGCTTAGCTTCATATTTATGCCTTCTTATTGTTGGATTCCTTCACATGCCATGTATTGCTCTGTGGTGAGTGGTTCAAGCTCACCAACATGCCTACTTATCGTTGTTTCTGCCATGAACTGTTATTTTCACTGTCTGAATCTGTCATATTACTTGCTATGTTTACATTGGTGCCATCATATCTTCTGTGCCTTTTTGGCTCGTGATCAGTAAGAGACTTTTGTTCTAGGCAATTAGTAGATTCATTCCATGCCTTTGTTTTCTATGATATGTTCCTGTAGCATGTTGTTGAATAGCTCCAAACTTTGCAACCTGATGTTTTTTCTGCCATGTCCAGTAATTTCTGCCAAGTCTGTGAAACTGTTATTATTTGCAATCTTGCCATGTCCTTTTGAGCATGTTCTAGTGATTTATGAAGATAGCTCAGTGTTCATGTTTTGTCATGATTTACCTGTACATCATGTACATGCCTTTTGTTTTTATGTTGAGGTGCTGTAGCATATTGTTTTGTTGCTTGCAAGATGTCTAGTTGCTGTTTTGGACAGATTGTTGTTATATCTTGTTTGGAGTGTATGTGTTGCACCGTTGCTCCGTTTTGAGCATGCTCTATATGAAACTTGCTTAGAATTGCATGTAGTTTCATATTATCATGTTGCATCCATGCCTTGAGTGTGTTTGTTTGATGTTTAAATGCATTTTGCACCAATGCCATGCTTAACTTGTTTTGCTCATATCTTCTAGGCCGTAGCTCCGAATCTAATGAACTTTATATATAACTTGACTAGCATTTCGTGTAGATCATTTTGGTGCATTTTAACTTTCTGTTTAACAACTTGAACATAAGGTTTATTCAGATCTGGACCAATTTCGAAATTTGCATATGAGGACTTACCGGATTTGTTATATGTTGTTTCCGGCCTTATTTAAACTTGCTTTGATGTGTTGTTCTTGTATGCATCATCTCTTGCCGTGTGTAGCTTCATGTAGCCTTGTCATGCATCATACTTGATTGAGCATCATGCCTTGTTCATGTGTGATGTGTTTACCATGTTGTGTGCTTCTTCTCGATAGTTCCCGTGTCGTTGCGATCGTGAGGATTCGTTCGTCTTCGTGGCTTCATCTTCTTCATGGACTCGTTCTTCTTCCTAGCGGGATTTCAGGCAAGATGACCGTCACCTTGGATCTCATTACTATCAGTGCTATGCTAGTTGCTTCGTTCTATCGCTATGTTGCGCTACCTATTCACTTGCTCTTCAAGCCTCCCAAATTGCCATGAACCTCTAACCTTTGTCACCCTTCCTAGCAAATCATTGTTTGGCTATGTTACCGCTTTGCTCAGCCCCTCTTATAGCGTTGCTAGTTGCAGGTGAAGATGAAGATTGCTCCATGTTGGATTATGTTTATGTTGGGATATCACAATATCTCTTATTTAATTAATGCATCTATATACTTGGTAAAGGGTGGAAGGCTCGACCTTATGTCTGGTGTTTTGTTCCACTCTTGCCGCCCTAGTTTCCGTCATACCGGTGTTATGTTCCTTGATTTTTGCGTCCCTTACGCGGTTGTGTGATTTATGGGACCCCCTTGACAGTTCGCTTTGAATAAAACTCTTCCAGCAAGGCCCAACCTTGGTTTTACATTTGCCTCACCTAGCCCTTTTCCCTTGGGAGTCGCGCTCTCGAGGGTCATCTTTATTTACCCCCCGGGCCAGTACTCCTTCGAGTGTTGGTCCAACCTGTCAGTCGCCGGTGGCCACCAGGGGCAACTCTGGGCTGGCCTACCGGAAGCTTGGACAATCCGGTGTGCCCTGAGAACGAGATATGTGCAGCTCCTATCAGGATTCGTCGGCACATTCGGGCAGCTTTGCTGGTCTTGTTTTACCATTGTCAAAATGTCTTGTAACCGGGATTCCGAGACTGATCGGGCCTTCCCGGGAGAAGGAATATCCTTCGTTGACCGTGAGAGCTTATAATGGGCTAAGTTGGGACACCCCGGCAGGGTATTATCTTTCGAAAGCCGTGCCCGCGGTTATGTGGCAGATGGGAATTTGTTAATGTCCGGTTGTAGAGAACTTGACACTTGACCTTAAATAGAATGCATCAATCGCGTGTGTAGCCGTGATGGTCTCTTCTCGGCGGAGTCCGGGAAGTGAACACGGTTTATGGGTTATGTTTGACTTAAGTAGGAGTTCAGGATCACTTCTTGATCATTACTAGTTCACGACCGTTCCGTTGCTTCTCTTCTCGCTCTTATTTGCGTAAGTTAGCCACCATACTTGCTTAGCCGCTGCTGCAACCTGCACCTTATCCATTCCTTTCCCATTAAGTTTTTCTAGTCTTGATACCCATGGTAATGGGATTGCTGAGTCCACGTGGCTCACAGATTACCACAACACCAGTTGCAGGTACAGGTTTTGCGATGATCATGACGCGAGAGCGATGTTACTTGTGTTGGACTTCTTCTTCTACTTCTTCTTCGATCAGGGGATAGGATCCAGGTCGGCAGCCTGGGCTAGCAGGGTGGATGTCGTTGAGTTTCTGTTTGTGTTTCATCCGTAGTCGGATGTTGATCTTATGTATGATGTATTGATGTATTCTTGTGGCATTGTATGCCTCTTGTCTGTATCCCCAACTATTATGTAATGTTGATGTGAGGATATCCACCTTGCAAAAGCGTGTCAATATGCGGTTCTATCCTTGGTGGGACCTTCGAGTCTCTTTAGGATAGTATCGCATATTGGGCGTGACAATATTTCACCTCGATAATATCGTAGCGGTGCTTAGGCGAAGCCCTGCGTCGGTAGCATCATCATCACCATCACCACGTCGTCGTGCTGACGGAACTCTCCCTCAAAGCTTAGCTGGATCGGAGTTCGAGGGACGTCATCGAGCTGAACGTGTGCTGAACTCGGAGGTGTCGTACGTTCGGTACTTGGATCGGTCGGATCGTGAAGACGTACGACTACATCAACCACGTTGTGCTAACGCTTCCGCTTTCAGTCTACGAGGGTACGTGGACAACACTCTCCCCTCTCGTTGCTGTGCATCACCATGATCTTGCATGTGTGTAGGAAAATTTTGAAATTACTACGTTCCCCAACAATGGCATCCGAGCCAGGTTTTATGCGTAGATGTTATATGCACGAGTAGAACACAAGTGAGTTGTGGGCGATATAAGTCATACTGCTTACCAGCATGTCATACTTTGGTTCGGCGGTATTGTTGGATGAAGCGGCCCGGACCGACATTACGCGTACGCTTACGCGAGACTGGTTCTACCGACGTGCTTTGCACACAGGTGGCTGGCGGGTGTCAGTTTCTCCAACTTTAGTTGAACCGAGTGTGGCTACGCCTGGTCCTTGAGAAGGTTAAAATAGCACTAACTTGACAAACTATCATTGTGGTTTTGATGCGTAGGTAAGAACGGTTCTTGCTCAGCCCGTAGCAGCCACGTAAAACTTGCAACAACAAAGTAGAGAACGTCTAACTTGTTTTTGCAGGGCTTGTTGTGATGTGATATGGTGAAGGCATGATGCTATATTTTATTGTATGAGATGATCATGTTTTGTAACCGAGTTATCGGCAACTGGCAGGAGCCATATAGTTGTCGCTTTATTGTATGCAATGCAATCGCCCTGTAATGCTTTACTTTATCACTAAGCGGTAGCGATAGTCGTAGAAGCATAAGTTGGCGAGACGACAACGATGCTACGATGGAGATCAAGGTGTCGCGCCGGTGACGATGGTGATCATGACGGTGCTTCGAAGATGGAGATCACAAGCACAAGATGATGATGGCCATATCATATCACTTATATTGATTGCATCTGATGTTTAACTTTTATGCATCTTATCTTGCTTTGATTGATGGTAGCATTATAAGATGATCTCTCACTAAATTATCAAGGTATAAGTGTTCTCCCTGAGTATGCACCGTTGCAAAAGTTCTTCGTGCTGAGACACCACGTGATGATCGGGTGTGATAGACTCTACGTTCAAATACAACGGGTGCAAAACAGTTGCACACGCGGAATACTCAGGTTAAACTTGACGAGCCTAGCATATGCAGATATGGCCTCGGAACACTGAGACCGAAAGGTCGAGCGTGAATCATATAGTAGATATGATCAACATAGTGATGTTCACCATTGAAACTACTCCATCTCACGTGACGATCGGACATGGTTTAGTTAATTTGGATCACGTGATCACTTAGAGGATTAGAGGGATGTCTATCTAAGTGGGAGTTCTTAAGTAATATGATTAATTGAACTTAAATTTATCATGAACTTAGTCCTGGTAGAATTAGCATATCTATGTTGTAGATCAATAGCTCGCGTTTAGCTCCCCTGTTTTATTTTGATATGTTCCTAGAGAAAACTAAGTTGAAAGATGTTAGTAGCAATGATGCGGACTTGGTCCGTGATCTGAGGATTAACCTCATTGCTGCACAGAAGTATTATGTCCTTGATGCACCGCTAGGTGACAGACCTATTGCAGGAGCAGATGCAGACGTTATGAACGTTTTGACAAAAGCTCGGTGTGATGACTACTTGATAGTTAAGTGCACCATGCTTTACGGCTTAGAACCGGGACTTCAAAAATGTTTTGAATGCCACGGAGCATATAAGATGTTCCAAGAGTTGAAATTGGTATTTCATACTCATGCCCGTGTCGAGAGGTATGAGACCTCTGGCAGTACTTTGCCTACAAGATGGAGGAGAATAGCTCAACCAATGAGCATGTGCTCAGATTGTCTGGGTACTACAATTGCTTGAATCAAGTGGGAGTCAATTTTCCAGATAAGATAGTAATTGACAGAATTCTCTAGTCACTATCACCAAGTTATTAGAACTTCATGATGAACTATAATATTCAAGGGATGACGAAAGTAATTCCCGAGCTCTTCGCGATGCTGAAATCGACGAAGGTAGAAATCAAGAAAGAGCATCAAGTGTTGATGGTTAACAAGACCACTAGTTTCAAGTAAAGGGACAAAGGGAAGAAAAGGGAACTTCAAGAAGAAGGACAAGCAAGTTGCTGCTCAAGTGAAAAAGCCCAAGTCTGTACCTAAGCCTGAAACTGAGTGCTTCTACTGCAAAGGGACTGGTCACTGGAAGCGGAACTGCCCCAAGTATTTGGCGGATAAGAAGGATGGTAAAGTGAACAAAAGTATATTTGATATACATGTTATTGATGTGTACCTTACTAGTGTTTATAGCAACCCCTCAGTATTTGATACTAGTTCAGTTGCTAAGATTAGTAACTCGAAACGGGAGTTGCAAAATGAACAGAAACTAGTTAAGGGCGAGGTGACGATGTGTGTTGGAAGTAGTTCCAAGATTGATATGATCATCATCGCACACTCCCTATACTTTCGGGATTAGTGTTGAACCTAAATAAGAGTTATTTGGTGTTTGCGTTGAGCATAAATATGATTTGATCATGTTTATTGCAATACGGTTATTCATTTAAGTTAGAGAATAATTGTTGTTCTGTTTACATGAATAAAACCTTATATGGTTACACACCCAATGAAAATGGTTCATTGGATCTCGATCGTAGTGATACACATATTCATAATATTGAAGCCAAAAGGTGCAAAGTTAATAATGATAGTGCAACTTATTTATGGCACTGCCGTTTAGGTCATATTGGTGTAAAGCGCATGAAGAAACTCCATGCTGATGGGCTTTTGGAATCACTTGATTACGTATCACTTGAAGCTTGCGAAGCATGCCTCTTGGGCAAGATGACTAAAACGCCGTTCTCCGGAACAATGGAGCAAGCAACTGACTTACTGGAAATAATACATACTGATGTATGCGGTCCGATGAGTGTTGAGGCTCGCGGCGGGTATCATTATTTTCTGACCTTCACAGATGATTTGAGCAGATATGGGTATATCTACTTGATGAAACATAAGTCTGAAACATTTGAAAAGTTCAAAGAATTTCAGAGTGAAGTGGAAAATCATCGTGACAAGAAAATAAAGTTTCTACGATCTGATCGCGGAGACAAATATTTGGGTTAGGAGTTTGGTCTTCAATTAAAACAATGTGGAATAGTTTCACAAATTCGTGCCACCTGGAACACCACAGCATAATGGTGTGTCCAAACGTTATAACCGTACTTTATTGGATATAGTGCAATCTATGATGTTTCTTACCGATTTACCACTATAATTTTGGGGTTATGCATTAGAGACAGCTGCATTCACGTTAAAAAGGGCACCATCTAAATCCGTTGAGACGACACCGTATGAACTGTGGTTTGTCAAGCAACCAAGGTTGTCATTTCCTAAAAGTTTGGGGTTGCGATGCTTATAAGAAAAGGTTTCATCCTGATAAGCTCAAACCCAAATCGGAGAAATGTGTCTTCATAGGATACCCAAAGGAGACAGTTGGGTACACCTTCTATCACAGATCCGAAGGCAAGATATTCGTTGCTAAGAATGGATCCTTTCTAGAGAAGGAGTTTCTCTTGAAAGAAGTGAGTGGGAGGAAAGTGGAACTTGATGAGGTAACTGTACCTGCTCCCTTATTGGGAAGTAGTTCATCACAGAAATCTGTTCCTGTGACTACTACACCAACTAGTGAGGAAGCTAATGATGGTGATCATGTAACTTCATATCAAGTTACTACCAAACCTCGTAGGTAAACCAGAGTGAGATTCGCACCAGAGTGGTACAGTAATCCTGTTCTGGAGGTCATGTTACTTGACCATGACGAACCTACGAACTATGAGGAAGCGATGATGAGCCCAGATTCCGCAAAATGGCTTGAGGCCATGAAATCTGAGATGGGATCCATGTATGAGAACAAAGTATGGACTGTGATTGACTTGCTCGATGATTGGTGAGCCATTGAGATTAAATGGATCCTCAAGAGGAAGACAGACGCTGATAGTAGTGTTACTATCTAAAATCTAGAATTGTTGCAAAAAGGTTTTCGACAAGTTCAAGGTGTTGACTATGATGAGAGTTTCTCATTCGTATCTATGCTTAAGTCTGTCCGAATCATGTTAGCAATTGCCGCATTTTATGAAATCTGGCAAATGGATAAACAAAACTGCATTCCTTAATGGATTTATTAAAGAAGAGTTGTATATGATGCAACAAGAAGGTTTTGTCAATCCTAAAGGTGCTAACAAAATATGCAAGCTCCAGCGATCCATCTATGGACTAGGGAAAGCATCTCGGAGTTCGAATGTACGCTTTGATAAATTGATCAAAGCATATAGTTTTATACAGACTTGAGGTGAAGCCTGTATTTACAAGAAAGTGAGTGGGAGCACTACACCATTTCTGATAAGTATATGTGAATGACATATTGTTGATCGGAAATAATGTAGAATTATTCTGCAAAGCATAAAGGAGTGTTTGAAAGGAGTTTTTCAAAGAAAGACCTCGGTGAAGCTGCTTACATATTGAGCATCAAGATCTATAGAGATAGATCAAGACGCTTGATAAGTTTTTTCAATGAGTACATACCTTGACAAGATTTTGAAGTAGTTGAAAATGGAACAGTCAAAGAAAGAGTTCTTGCCTGTGTTACAAGGAGCGAAATTGAGTAAGACTCAAAGCCCGACCACGGCAGAAGATAGAAAGAGAATGAAAGTCATTCCCTATGCCTCAGCCATAGGTTCTATAAAGTATGCCATGCTGTGTACCAGATCTATTGTATACCCTACACTGATTTTGGCAAGGGAGTACAATAGTGATCTAGGAGTAGATCACTGGACATCGGTCAAAATTATCCTTAGTGGAATAAGGATATGTTTCTCGATTATGGAGGTGACAAAAGGTTCGTCGTAAAGGGTTGCGTCGATGCAAGTTTTGACACTGATCCAGATGACTCTAAGTCTCAATCTGGATACATATTGAAAGTGGGAGCAATTAGCTAGAGTAGCTCCGTGCAGAGCATTGTTGACATAGAAATTTGCAAAATACATACGGATCTGAATGTGGCAGACCCGTTGACTAAACTTCTCTCACAAGCAAAACATGATCACACCATAGTACACTTTGGGTGTTAAATCACATAGCGATGTGAACTAGATTATTGACTCTAGTAAACCCTTTGGGTGTTGGTCACATGACGATTTGAACTATGGGTGTTAATCACATGGTGATGTGAACTATTGGTGTTAGATCACATGGCGATGTGAACTATATTATTGACTCTAGTGCAAGTGAGAGACTGAAGGAAATATGCCCTAGAGGCAATAATAAAGTTCTTATTTATTTCCTTATTTCATGATAAATGTTTATTATTCATGCTAGAATTGTATTAACCGGAAACTTAGTACATGTGTGAATACATAGACAAACAGAGTGTCACTAGTATGCCTCTACTTGACTAGCTCGTTGAATCAAAGATGGTTAAGTTTCCTAGCCATAGACATGAGTTGTCATTTGATTAACGGGATCACATCATTAGAGAATGATGTGATTGACTTGACCCATTCCGTTAGCTTAGCATTTGATCGTTTAGTATATTGATATTGCTTTCTTCATGACTTATACATGTTCCTATGACTATGAGATTATGCAACTCCCATTTACCGGAGGAACACTTTGTGTGCTACCAAACGTCACAACGTAACTGGGTGATTATAAAGGTGCTCTACAGGTGTCTCCGAAGGTACTTGTTGAGTTGGCGTATTTCGAGATTAGGATTTGTCACTCCGATCGTTGGAGAGGTATCTCTGGGCCCACTCGGTAATGCACATCACTTAAGCCTTGCAAGCATTGTAACTAATGAGTTAGTTGCGGGATGTTGTATTACGAAACGAGTAAAGAGACTTGCCGGTAACGAGATTGAACTAGGTATTGAGATACCGACGATCGAATCTCGGGCAAGTAACATACCGATGACAAAGGGAACAACGTATGTTGTTATACGGTTTGACCGATAAAGATCTTCGTAGAATATGTAGGAGCCAATATGATCATCCAGGTTCCGCTATTGGTTATTGACCGGAGACGTGTCTCGGTCATGTCTACATAGTTCTCGAACCCGTAGGGTCCGCACGCTTAACGTTCGGTGACGATTTGTATTATGAGTTTTTTTATGTACCGAAGGTAATTCAGAGTCCCGGATGAGATCGGGAACATGACGAGGAGTCTCGAAATGGTCGATATGTAAAGATCGATATATTGGACGACTATATTCGGACAATGGAAAGGTTCCGAGTGATTCGGGTATTTTTCGGAGTACCGGAGAGTTACGGGAATTCGCCGGGGAGTATATGGGCCTTATTGGGCTTTAGGGAAAAGAGAGAGGGGAGGCTGCACGCCCCCCAATGCTTAGTCCGAATTGGACTAGGGGGAGGGGCGGCGCCCTCTCCTTCCTTCTCTTCTCTTTTCCCTTTCCTTCTCTCCTAGTCCTACTACTTGGAAGGGGGGAATCCTACTCCCGGTGGGAGTAGGACTCCCCAGGGCGCGCCATAGAGAGGGCCGGCCCCTCCCCTCCTCCACTCCTTTATATACGTGGCCAGGGGGCACCCCATAGACACAACAATTGATCTCTTGATCTTTTAGCCGTGTGCGGTGCCCCCCTCCACCATATTCCACCTCGACAATATCGTAGCGGTGCTTAGGCGAAGCCCTGCGTCGGTAGCATCATCATCATCACCGTCACCACGCCGTCGTGCTGACGGAACTCTCCCTCAAAGCTTGGCTGGATCGGAGTTCGAGGGACGTCATCGAGCTGAACGTGTGCTGAACTCGGAGGTGCCGTACGTTCGGTACTTGGATCGGTCGGATCGTGAAGACGTACGACTACATCAACCGCGTTGTGCTAACGCTTCCGCTTTCGGTCTACGAGGGTACGTGGACAACACTCTCCCCTCTCGTTGCTGTGCATCACTATGATCTTGCGTGTGCGTAGGAATTTTTTTGAAATTACTACGTTCCCCAACATAGAAGCCCTCCGTGATCGATTGCCCCTCTGACAGAGTTCCGGAACAGGCCTCCAGATGAGATCGCGGAAGAACAGAAGTTTGCGGCGGCGGAAAAAGTGTTTCGGGTGGCTCTCTCGTATAACGGGAATATTTGAGAATTTATAGAGGCGGAATTAGGTCAAGAGGTGCCATGAGGGGCCCACAAGCTAAGGGGGCGCCCCTGGGGCACGCCTGGTGAACTTGTCGCTCCCTCGTGACTCTTCTGGTCTTCCCTCGAACCTTTGTGGGTCCCTTTTGGTCCATAAAAAATCACCGTAAAGTTTCATCGCATTTGGACTCCGTTTGATATTGATTTTCTGAAAATCCAAAACAAGCAAAACAACAACTAGCACAGGGCACTAAATTAATAGGTTAGTCCAAAAATGATATAAAATAGCATATGAATGCATATAAAACATCCAAGATTGATACTGTAATAGCATGGAACAATCAAAAGTTATAGATACGTTGGAGACGTATTAAGCATCCCCAAGCTTAATTCCTGCTCATCGTCTAGTAGGTAAATGATAAAAACCGAATTTTTAATGTGGAATGCTACCTAACATGTCTATCATGTGATCTTTCTTTTAGAGTATGAATATTAAGATCCGAATTATCCAAAGCAATTGTCTATAATTTGATATAAAAACATCAATACTCAGACATACCAACAAACAATCATGCCTTTCAAAATAAAAATGATAAAAGAACGCCATCCCTAGAAAGTCATATAGTCTTGTCATGTTCCATCTTCTTAACACAAAATATTAATCATGTACAACCTCGATGACAAGCCGAGTAATTGGTTCATACTTTTTAACGCGCTTTAGCTTTTTCAACCCCACGCAATACATGGGCGTGAGCCATGGATATAGCACTATGGGTGGAATAGAATGAAGTTATAGAGATTAATAAGGGGAAGACAAAAAAGAAGATAGTCACGCGGCTAATCAATGGGCTATGGAGATACTCATAAATTGATGTAAATGCAAGGAGTAGAGATTGCCATGCAACGGATACACTAAGAGTTATAAGTATATGAACGCTCAAACTGAAACTAAGTGGGTGTACACCCAACTTGGTTGCTGATGAAGACCTTGGGCATTTGAGGAAGCCCATCATCGGAATATACAAGCCCATGACAGCCAACATAGTCTCATTTTGCCTTGTTTGCCCCCCCCCCCCACTAGAGTTGCTCGATAATGGGTGTTATACTCTCGCAAAGCCCCCTGGTAATCTGAAACAAGACATTGAAAAAACTAGGATAGCTTGAGCCACAACTTTAATAAGTACCTCCTTGCCTGCAACAGATACAATTTCTCCTTCCGTCCTCAAACCTTCTCCCACACTCGGTCTCTCACATATTTGAAAGTACCATTCTTCGAATGTCCCACTTGGTTGCCATGCCCAAATACTTCTCACTAAGAGACTCATTCTACACATTCAAAATGTTCTTCTTACTTTATGTCTCAAATTACAAGGGCTCCGAGGGCACCCTTTACTAAAATAGATTGACAACTTTTCATACTAGGGCTCCCCTGCAGGGAGCAGGTTTAAGCCGGCCTAGTAGCTACGGCTCGTATGCTGGCCTCATGTAGCTATTTTTTCCTTCCATTTTTATTCACATTTTTATTATCATTTTTTAACAATGTTTATATTTTGAAAATTCTAGATATATATATTACAAAAGACAATTTGCATCATTTTTTAAATTCTAATCTTTCATTTGAAAAATGTTAAAGGTGCATATTTTTTTATGCATATGCAAAATGAACAATGTGAATAAAAAAGTAGAAAATATTAATCATGTGTATGCAAAATGGTAATTGTGTGTACGAAAAGTGTTTATACATTGTAAAAATGTTTGCGTAATCAAAAAAGTGATTCATACAGTAAAAAATGTACGTTGCATTTTACAAAAGTTCACAAGTTTCAAAAATGTGTTTGAAACATTTTTCAGAAATGTTTGTACTATGTTAATCTTGAAAAATGTAAAAAGTTTACAGAAAAATGTCTCTATATTATACGAAAAATGTATAAATAAGAATGTAAAAAGTACAAAAATGTTAATCATGTATACGAAAAATGTTAATCATATGTACTTACAATGTCGCACATATGTATGAAAAATGTTAATCATATGTACAGATTGTGAAAAATATAAAATGTCGCACATTTCAAAAGAAATGTACGTAACATTTTAAATATTGTTTATACAAATATAAATATATGTTTGTGTAATTCAATGAAATGTACATTCAAGAAATGTACGTCACATTTAAAAGAATCTTTACAAGTTTCAAAAAATGCGTTCTTGATATTTTCAAAAAAATGTTTGTACAATGTACTAAAAATATTTACATAGGGGGGAAATGTTTTTATCATTCAAATATGTTTCAGCATGCATTTTAATACATTTAGTAGCTATTTGAAGAAAAAATCAAATCATATTTTATAAAAAATGTGTATTTGAAAAATGTTAATGGTTATAAAAATGTTTTAAATATATACGGAAAATGTAGAATTTGTATGAAATAACAGTAGGCATGGATTGAGAAACAAAACCAATGAAAAATGACAAAAGAAACAAAAATAAAAGCGAAGAAATAAAAAAACCCGAAGAAAACTCAGAAAGAAACAAAGGGAATCAAATTATAAAAAGGAAAAAAGAACAATAGAAAACAGTGTAAAAACAAAGAAAACCAAAGCATAGAAGAAGAAGAAAAAGAAAACCGAAAGCCAGTGAAAAAAGAAAAAACCAAAGAGTAAAAAAACAAAAAACTGGCTTATTTTTTAAGTTGGGAAGGGGCAACTTATTTTTTTAAGCCACCCAAAAGAGCTGGCCCTAGGAATCAGTATGGGCGACGTATAGGTCTGGCGATTTAGGTTTTTTTTAGCAGGTCCTGGCGATTTAATACTCACGCCACGTCAACGGCACACAGGCCGGCAGGCCCAAACGCACTGCCCAAAGCCGACACAAACCAGCCCAACATCTCATTCGTTTCCTTGCTTCAGAAAACTGTGGGGTGGCTTATATTTTAAGGTGGGAAGGGGCAGCATATTTTGTAAGCCACCCAATAGAATTGGCCTTAGAAATCAGTACGCGAGAGATATAGCTGTGGGGATTTACCGAAAAAGTCTTTCGCCCCGCTTTATATATAAAGCAAACCACCAAGGCCACATGACACGTACACCACACCCAAGTCCCACGACAAATAGTACAAAGGTTCTGCTGAGGGCATATCTCAACAAGCTCTAAAAGAGAGAAAAAACAAGGGGTGGCCACGCGCGAGATATAGCTGTGGGGATTTAATACTCACGCCACTTACACACGTCAATGGTACACAGGCCGGTATAGGCCAACGCACGGCCCAAAGACAGCACAAACCAGCCTAGCATCTCATTGGTTTCCTTGCTTCAAAAAAAAAAAAATCTCCTGTCCTCCCGCCGTTCATTATCTTCTTCCGGATCAACCAATCCTTTGCCAGGATCATAGGAGCAGCGTAGAGTAGCAGGGATGCTTTGCTTGCAGCGATCGGTTATTTTATGGTTCGTCAAGTGCATGCGTCAGTTAAGCAAAGCACTAGCTACCACGCGCGCACGGCTTGCAAACCTAATTATCCGAGGCGTGTGCATCTTGTTCATGCAGCTAGGGCCAGCCAAGGCATTGGTTCCGAAGGAATTAGACTCTTTAGAGGAAAAAAATTCAGTTTATCTAATTCACATCTAGATGCTTTTTAAAGATGTCACATCTAACCTTCCATAAATATATAGTGCAGTAACAAGAAACAAAAAAACTAGAACAAAAAATAGATCACAAACAAAGTGAAAATTAGCTTAGAGATTTTAGGGATTTTGATTGATTGCACAGCCAGCCCGCATGCATGGATCTGGTGCTTTGCTTGTAGGTTTATTCAGAGGGAAGAAGCTTCGGGCCAGGGATCATTCTTAGCTGAAATGGCGACTCTGGAATAATGTCGTTGCCAGCGAGCTTTTGAGGTCGAGCATTTGCATGCATGTCACGCGCAAGCAAATGAAATTCCATTCCAGCCAAAGATGAACTCAGCGCCATCGGCTATATACATACATGATGTACTTCTCCATCTCCACGCACTACATCATCGCAGCATTGCCCGTCAGCCATGGCTGCGCCCGGCCGCCCGGCGGCAACCCCTCCACCACCACCGCCACCGCCACCGCCACCGAAGTCTGACAAGGTCGCTGAAAAGGCGTCAGCGTCACCCGCTCCACCACCAGAGACAGAAACGGCCGGCCCAGCACCACCACCACCACCACCACCACCGTCACCGCCACCGCCACCGAAGTCTGACCAGGTCGCTGAAAAGGCGTCAGCGTCACCCGCTCCACCACCAGAGACAGACACGGCCGGCCCAGCACCACCACCGCCGACACAAAACCAAACACCGACGGCAGAAACGGCCAGCCCGCCACAGGCCGACACGCAGCGGCAAACCGGGAAGGGAGAGGTAACACAGGCTCCTTCGCAGGAGCCGGCGGCCGCCACCAGTGCCGTGGACCACCTTCCTGCACCACCGCCGCCGCCCCCGCCGCCTCCTGAGGAGCAGAAGCAAGGCGATACTGCCAAAGACGGGAAGGACTCTGCCACGGCAAACTCGCCCAAAGCAGAGGAGAAGAAGCCGGTCACAAGCCGCTGGCCCCGCGTCCGGTCGCCCGTGCTGCTGCTTCTCTCCCTCTTCCGCCTCCGCCACGGGAAGCCAAGCCAGCCAATCGAGCAGCCTAAGGTCTCTCCTTCGGCGCCGGAGGACGAGCTGGCGGCACAGAAGGAGGAAAGTGAAGGGAGCCAGCGCCGTCGCCATGAAGCCGAGGCCTCATTGTCGCCGGCGGGGCCGAAGGAGGCGCCGCCCGCGGAGCCGCACCAAACCAAGCGCCGCAAGAGCCTGCAGCGCACCGAGAGCGTCCGGCCTCCCGAAGGTGTCGTTGCCGTTGCAGGCGAAGCTGACGCCAAGCGAACCCCCATGAAAAAGAAGCTTCAAAATGCGTTCGTGCTCGTGAAGGACACCTTGGCGTGGTACGGCCGGCATCGCTCCCCGAAGAATGCGGAGAAGCCGGAGGAGGACCAGTCGGCGGCGCAGAAGGAGAAAGACGGAGAGACCAAGCCGTCGACGTCGTCACCGCCGGAGGAGGAGGAGGCGGGGACAAAGTCGAAGCTGGACGACAAAACCGAAGAGACCACCAAAGAGCCGTCGACGGCAGCAAAAGACGAGGAGAAGGCGCGCCGGCGGTGGGAACGGGCGGAGGTGCGACTCGAGAAGATCCTGGAGGATGCGTGCACGAGGCTGACGCTCGCCGAGTTCAGGAAGCTCCCGAACCACAAGCAGCAGCCGTACCAGCAGTGCCTCCTCACCTTCTCGGTGTTCCCACTCGACTCACAGGTGAAGAAGCAGGCCGTGACGTACTGGTGGTCCACGCGGTTCAACCTTCCGTCGGAGAGGGGCGGCGGCGCGGACGGGATCTTCTCGAAGCTCTCCGGCGGCGGCTTCCTCGAGCCGATCAAGAACGGCAGCACCAGGGTCATCTACGGCTGCCGGGTGAACCCGCTGGTGCACTGGATGGCGAAGCGGCTGGCGAGGGAGAAGGAGTGCGCCGACCTTGACGACCCCGGTGGCCCGGCTTTCAGCCAGCCCAAGTCGGAGGTCCTCTGCCTCACGGCGGGCAATCGTGCCCGGATGCAGAAACTGCGAGAGGAGGACGGCTTGCGACCCCGGACCCGGCCCAAGCCCAACCAAACAATGGCGCCTCCTTCGGCTACGCAAGCAGTCGGGGGCCCATCCCAGGTACTCCACCTCCTTTCTCCAAACATGGCTAATACTACTATAGTAAAAAAAGTTGCTAAAAAAAGTAGCACTAGACCATTTGACATTAGCAATCACTCTTATAATTAGTCTGCTACAAAATTGGTTGTTACTACATTTGTCATCTTTTTACAATTTTCTCTTTTTCTTTCGTTTATGCATCATTTTAATTTTTTTGAAGCACTTGTTGTGGTGGTCTTTTGCATGAGAGTCCGCTTTTTTGCGTTTCTCTCCTCTATATGGACCAAAGTGACATGTAAGCATGTTATAGACCTTTTATTATACTTGTTCTGAATGTCAATAGCTAGTCCAACTTGACTAGGAAATGGGACCATAATTATTGCAGGGTACAACCCTTTAGGATCCCCTTCAGAAAAAATTTCCTTCCAATATATTTGCTAAATGAAAAATAAAGTATTCCCTTGATTATTGTTTGAGAAACTTCCCCTAAATAATAAATACTACCAATCTCCCGACTGCAGAAGCTCCAGGAGGACAATGATTCGCAGGCCCAGTTGAAACCCAGTCCATCAAAGATGCCTCCTGAGGGTATTGTAGCACCAGGTGGGCTCCCATCCCAGGTTAGTTCCCTTGTGTACCGGTAATTTCAGTCTAGCCCACCTAACTAGAAAAATTACATGATCTAATAGAGTGTCGCTAAAAAATGCTTTCAAAACCAGAAATTACCATGGGTAACTTGGTATGCCCTTAAGATGTTTAAAGAACAATTGGTATGTCCTTGGAGAAAATTCTTGTGTATACTTGCTCATTACATCAGCTAAAATCACTTCATATAACTAGAACACAATTTCAAATTCTAAAAAAGGAATAATATACATTGCATAATGTAGTAGCGAACTATACATTATGGGCTACAAGAAGTTGACGATCCTGGGAAGGGGGTGGGGGAAGGGGGGTGTCTAGTATTTTCTTTTTGTATATATATTCCTAAAATTATATATATAATTTCAACGCATGCACCCTTTGACTTTTAAGACATATAATGCCCATTTTTAACTAAGACAAAAGATTTACCTTTTAATAATTAAGAAAATAATTGTCTAGTTACTTAAATAAAATTGGGGTGCCTAATATACATATGTTTCTTATAACTCAAGAGACTAGAGCTTTTCTCAAATAGGAAGATCCAACTTATGGATTGTGTGATTCGACATCAGGAATATAGTCATGAACTCAAACAAAGTGACGATACCCCAAGCTTTTTTGCGGGAATTGATTACAATGTAATCCAATGAATTTTGATTGTATGAAATGTAAAATTTTGGATTAATAATATGAGAACTGAAACAAAGAATACATATTATTTTTTACATGATTGTTATATAGTTGTAATGCATACTTAATATAAGTAACATAATACTATGCATTGCATGGGTGGGGTGGACATTTCCCATGTAAGGTTGCATGTTGAGAAAAATAAATTTCGTGCGGACAAACAAAAATTGGATTTGAGTTACCCACTTAATTACTTTTGAGCACCCCCTAAAAATGTGTTCGCAATGTTGCAAGAGAGGATGGAGGAGGGAGACTATACATGGCTGCAACTTCACTGGGGACAAACATAAAAGTCTATTTTAACTACAAGACAATTATTAGTTTGAAGGACCTTTTTTTTTAAGATTAGTTCCAAGGATTAGTGTGTAGATTTAAGACCCATAGATAAATGGATAACCATATTAGTACAATGTGTAGTAGAGATATGAAGTATTTGACTAAGATTGGATTTCATTCCACTTTCCTATTTCTGAACAACAACTTATGTCATCAACTATTTCATGTTTTCAAAGTTATTAATTGTCTCATATAAACCCTATTTTTGATTTCGATAGTATGGTGTAGCGTATCATATGTAAACGGAATTCTAAGGTTTCTTTATTTTATTATGCAATAAGCCAATAAGAAGAATTCTTCCATTTTCTTTTTCTTTAGTTGCGGGAAAAAGCAAATTTAAACTTTTATTTTATAGCGAGCGCAAATTTCTAGTAAAAAATCATGTATCCTTCCACTTAGATATATAATATTTGGTTATTTTTTCAATAATACAATGGGACTAGGTTCTATTTGATAAAAATCATCTTGAGTGCAACTCTACATTGCAATTTAATTCTTGTAAGTTTTATTTTTGTACATTGAGTTCCTATTACTTAAGTTTTTAATGTATTAATGTATAGTTCATATTAGTTCTCATTTTGCTTAAGCAAGATACAAGTTGAGTCTCTCTCTCTCTCTCTCTCTCTCTCTCTCTTCCATCTTTTTTTGGAAAAGGAGGCATAAACTTTGCCTCATCCTTAAAGAGTGTTATGGTTATAGGCCGATGCCCAAGCGTCCAAATACACAAAATGATAACTACTCTCCCTACATGGTTTCGCCCAATCGTTTTGCACCCACAATGTGGCAGTTCTCTAGCCTATAAGGAAATGTGAAGTCCAAGATGATTGACTAAGACTTAAGAATTATTTTTTTCAAACAATCGTACATGCATTAGCAATATTTCTTTAAATGAAACATTATCCCCTTTATATAAGTAAGGTTAGCTACCCAGCCGTGAAAACATGTTTAGTTGTATTAATCTTTTGTTGTACTATTACATATTGTTACATTGTGATTTTAAACAATAAACTCTAGTTATTCGTTAATATCAAATGATAGAAAATATTCCTTGGCAAATTGTCAAAAGAAAGAGTCTTGCATTAATCAATAAGTCTCCATTTAAAAATTAACGACTTAGGATATAGCTAAGTTCTGGGTCAACATCAACAACTTGGTGGGTTGCGTGGGGCCGTGGGCACAACTTCACTGACTCTTGTTTAAACTTCGGTACATATTTACACACAAAATGAGAGTCCCTATTTCAAAACATATGTTCACTGAGGAAACAATAGGTTTAGTGGCTTAACATGCCATTTAAAATCTACACATTGTCATTTTTTATTATCGTTGTCTTACACCAGTTAAATTTTTTTCCCGATAGGCGTACACACTAGGATAATGGCGATTATAGATGCAAAAGGCAATGACACCCAAGTTAAAAATCACCACTCAATCTCCATGCCATGATTTGAAGAGGGGAAACTAGTGGCTGCACCCACTTTCGGTGCACCCACGGTGCACCCACGCAAGAAAACATATCAAAACATTTCCAAAAAATCTGAAACTTCGTGGAAATGATCATCAACAAATGTTATGAGGGCTTGCAAAGTTTGGTGGTCAAATAACATTCGAGAAACGCTCTACAAAAAAGACAAAATTGCAAAATCTGCTCAAACAGTGCACGTACATTTTGACTAATTTTCAGTGATTTTGTCTTTTTTGTAGAGAGCTCCTCGAATGTTATTTGACCACCAAATTTTGCAAGCCCCCATAACATTTGTTGATGATCATTTCCACGAAGTTTCAGATTTTTTGGAAATGTTTTGATATGTTTTCTTGCGTGGGTGCACCGAGAGTGGGTGTAGAAGAACCACTCTCAAGAAAAACATTGAAATATACCAGATTTGCTTTTTTTCGCTACATTGTAGAAGCTCTTGGCTCTTGTTTTGACATCGGCACTAGCCTGAAAATGCGATAATTATTTGTGTTACAATATTATTCGTAAATAAAAATCATTGTGAACATACTTTTCAAGACAAATTCGCATGTATGATTATCACCCCCCCCCCCCCCCCTCTCTATTTTTTTTCCATAGATGTAGCATTTCTCTTGACATTTGTCCAATCTAATTCTTACATGATTTTAAATAGGATCAACAAGATAAGACCAAACGGGATGATGAAATGTTGGAGACTGCGATACTCCTCATCGAGTTTGAAAGGAAGAAAGTCATCCTCAACATTGACGCGCACGTGTACCGACTCCCGGAGCCCTTGCTCACCAAGCTCGCCGACCGCCTGGAAGTGCTGCAGCTCGGCCGGTGGGGGAACACCGACGACGAGACATACATGGAGGTGGAAACTCTGGAGTCGCTGAGCGCCATCGGCAAGCTGAAGAACCTCCGGTACCTGAGCGTGCGCGGGTTGTCCCGGCTGACGGAGCTCCCAAGCGAGGTCCGGAGGCTCCGGAAGCTGGCCATCTTGGACGTGCGCGGGTGCCAGAACCTGGTCAAGCTGCCGTCGTCCACCGTGAAGAAGCTCGTGGCGCTGACCCACCTGGACCTCACCGAGTGCTACATGCTGGAGCACATCGGGCGGGGGGTCGCCGCCCTGCCGGAGCTGCGCGTGTTCAAGGGCTTCGTGTTCGGCGTCGGCAAGCGGCGGCGCGACGCGTGCAGGCTGCAGCACCTCGCCAAGCTGAAGAAGCTCTGGAAGCTCAGCGTCAACGTCACCACCGACGCCAACGTCGAGCAGGACGAGATGAAGCAGCTCGCGAAGCTCGCCGGGCTCCTGTCGCTCACGGTTACGTGGGGTGAGAGGCCGAGCATATTGCTGGATGATACTAGCAAGAAAATTCAAAAGCAGCTGCAAGATCTCCTTGATACGTGGACCTGCCTCCGGCTACCGCCGCAGCTCGATAAGCTGGACGTCCGGTGCTACCCCGAGGGCACGCTGCCGTTGGGGACGTGGCTCAACGGCAACAAGAAACTCAAGAAGCTCTACGTGAGAGGCGGGGAGGTGAAGGAGCTCGACATCCCCGGAGGCAACGTCATCGAGACCCTGCGCCTCAGGTACCTCAAAGAGTTCGAGCTGAATTGGACGACTGAACTGCTCCCGAAGTTGAATAGGAATACCATTAAGTGTGTGGAGGTTGTCGATAAGGATTCTAAAGTGGTGAAGGCTCAAACCAAAGGTAAGGTTAAGCTAAATGAGAAGGAGGGGACAGAGAAAGAAAAGCTGATTCCCATTAAGAAGCGGATGCACATACCAGTGTGTACCGTGGATGAACATGGGGTGTGGGTGAGGGATCTCAAGGAAGAAGATGCCGGTGGCCAAACTCCAGGTAAAGCCCAAACTCCAGGTAAAGCAGAAGGTGCTACCGGCGTTGCCAAAGCTGAAAAAGGTGTTGACGATGCCGGCAAAGCGCTAAAAGGTTCGCCCTATTCCACTACTTGAATTTCAGGGTCAGAAATGTTTTAGCCATAGCCGAAATCACCGAATTTTGGTGGATTTCAGTGGTTTAGGTGAAATTCATTTATTTTGGTTTTCATTTTAGTCAAATGAGTTATATTTCCACTTAAATTTGACTAATATCTAAGCAAAATCATTTTGAAAATTAAAAGTACTTATTTGTAAATTATTTGAAATTGTGTGTATTGCCATAGTTGTTGAAATATTTTGACTGAAAGGCAACTTCAATATCTGCCGAATAATGATTATTTGAAATTTTGATGAAATTGCACTGAAATGAAAGTGAAAACCACTCTACTCTAGTCTAGTGATAAAAACATGCAGAGTACAAATTAAAGTGTTGTTCCTACCTTGTTACTAACATATATACGTTGCATCCGAAACTTTTTTTCTAGAATACGCAGAAGCGTACGTATCATGTACTAGTAAAGAAGGATTGCATCCGAAACTGAGATCCTTCCATTTTTTGTTTGAAAACATTATTTTACTTGTTTGTAGAAGTGAAAGAAGAAGATAAGCCAAGCAACCTCAAAGGCACCAAAGGAGAAAATGAGCAACCAACACTAGCCAAGGAAGACAGTGGAGCTACTGATGAGATAAAAACCGTTGATGGTGGAGATAAGAACCATGAGATTGTTAATAAAGAGAACGACAACAAGAAGGAGGCAAAAGATGAAGAGCGCAATCCCATGAAGAAGGGTGCACAAGTACATGAGCCTAACACAGATGAGAATAAGGTGCAGGCGGGCGATGAGAAGGAGGAACTCAAAGAGACCGCGGAGAAGCAAGCGTCACCTACTCTCGCCGTCGATCAGACAGTGGCTCCAGCGAGCGAGGGGGATATCAAGAAAGGTGTCGTCACCGATAAGACCCAAAAAGACAAAATAAGTGGTACATTGCCTAACTTTGCCACATCATCCCATACTTTAATTTTTTTAAATGAGGTTAATTAAAACCCCACACATGAAACATCATAATGTTGCTTCTTGACCGCCAAATGGGATTTTGCTAACCAGTAAACCCTTACTGGCTAAGGTCTAATAAATGTTTTTTTCTCCTGCATTTTCATGTTTCAACTCAATC
The DNA here is from genome assembly GCF_018294505.1 of Triticum aestivum. NCBI lineage: Eukaryota > Viridiplantae > Streptophyta > Magnoliopsida > Poales > Poaceae > Triticum > Triticum aestivum. Next base: position 48,956,939 of record NC_057799.1, on the reverse strand, counting down.
ATGTGTTTGTGTTTTACTGCAATATTTCTATTGTATCCATCAATCAATCAATAATACTTGCTTTGCAAAATTTATGGAAAGCGATCTATCAATAATTCTTGCTTTGCAGAAACCAAAGAAGAGAGGCAAGACGAACCAAGAGATGCCAAAGGACAAGATGAGCCACCTAGCAAGCAAGACACAGGAAACACCGATGAACCACAAACAGGTCCCGCCCTCTTGATTTCTAACGGCACTGATAATTGTGCGCTTGCTTCCCACTTATCAAGGCTATCTAAATCTGACGATAGCGCGCGCTTGCTTCCGCAGAAGGTGAAGACAAAGGCAAAGACGACGAGCAGCCCATTGACGAAGACGGAGGCGGCGGTGGCGGCGGCGATACAGCCACCGGTGATGCGACGAGCTCGCAGGCGTCGAAGCCTAAAGAGGAGACCCCAGCTCTTAAAGCAGCAGCTTCTCCCCCGGCGGCACCACCAGCATTATCGCCCGCAACTACCGGCGCTGCTCCAGCTGCCGTGGAGGCCAAGGAACATGGGAAGGCTGGCCAAGATGATGGACCAACAGGCACCCGTGCGGTGGTAGAGAATAATTGAAGATCAAAAGCATGCAGTGCATCTGCCTAAGGTACTGAAAATTCTTTGACCCAGTAGAATTGTATGTAACCTGAGCCCGCTTTGCCACAAATCGGGTAGTTGTTCGATCAGGGTAAGAGTGAGATAACACATGTGTAATTTGGTCGATTGATTTTGCAGGCGCAGAAAATTAAGGGGCGAGGATTGTTCCGATGGGCACCTTCGGGTTGGACCGTTCAATAATTGCCCGGAATTTGACATTTGGAAGAAATAACAACAGGCTGTTTGTATTTGTTACCAGTGATATATGTATACTTACCTATATGCATATTCTTGAATTTAAATTTGTGAACTCCGGTTCTATCAATAAATCTTCACGCGAATAAGATGCGGCTTTCTTACACTCAATCTTCATGGAGAAGTAATGTAAGATTGTAACATAAAAGAAGGGAGAAATATATTTTTGTGTCCTTCAATTGCTCCGAAAGTCTAGATTTGGTCCCCCAACTTCAAAACCGACAAATCATAGTCCGTTAACTTTTTAAACCGGACAAGTTTAGTCTCCTCGTCTCAGCTAAGCTGACTCAACCTGGTTTTGACCGGTCTTCGCTGACGCAGCAAGAATATTCTCTCTTCGAACCTGTCTCCTTGCAAAATTTATGCAAGGGTAAGGGCAATTCCAACGTGCCAACGCATTCTGTCCGCACGCATCCGTTTGGGTCGAAACGGACACAAACTGCGGCCCAACACGACGTAAACGGACGAGCGTCCGCTTTTTGCCGCGTGCGACCCATTTCAGGCTTAAATGGACACAAACTTCCGGTTTAAAGAGTTGAGGGACTAAGATTTGCTGGTTTTCAAGTTGGGGGACCAAATCAAGACTATAAGAAGAGTTTTTTTTACCGTGGACTTTTAGAAGAGTTGACGGATGAAAATATATTGTTTCCCGAAAAGACGATTGTAAGGATCATCAACTTCCTTCCTCTCACCTCGCAATGAGATGACATGACAATTTTGCACCTAGGTGATGACCGCAAACGCACGAATACCTTTCATGAGACCATTCTCCTGGATTATCAATGTAACGCCCATGATGCGGCTATATCTCCCACGTGTTGAGGCACGACTTAGAGGCATAACCGCATTGTGGTTTTGTCGCAAGAAGGGTCATCTTCACACAATCCCATGTAATGAACAAGAATGGGATAACGAGAGTTGGCTTACAATCGTCACTTCACACAATACATAAATTAATTCATACATCATCCAAAATCCACACATAGACCGACTACGGTCAAATCCAAATAAAAATAAGATAACCCCAAATGCTAGATCCCCGGTCGTCCCAACTGGGCTCCACTACTGATCATCAGGAAAAGAAACATGGTAACGACCACGTTCCTCGTCGAACTCCCACTTGAGCTCGGTTGCATCATCTGCACTGGTATCGTCGGCACCTGCAACTGTTTTGGTAGAATCAGTGAGTCACGAGGACTCAGCAATCTCACACCCGCGAGATCAAGACTATTTAAGCTTATAGGAAAGGATGGTGTAATGAGGTGGAGCTGCAGCATGCACTCAGCATATATGGTGGCTAACATACGCAAATGAGAGCGAGAAGAGAAGCAACGCAACGGTCGCGAAGCTAGAAATGATCAAGAAGTGATCCTGAAACTACTTACGTTCATGCATAACTCAAACCGTGTTTACTTCCCGGACTCCGCCGAGAAGAGACCATCACGGCTACACACACGGTTGATGTATTTTTGTTAAGTCAAATGACAAGTTCTCTACAATCGGACATTAACAAATTTCCATCGGCCTCATAACCGCGGGCACGGCTTTCGAAAGATAATACCCTACAGGGGTGTCCGAACTTAGCCCATGATAAGCTCTCACGGTCAACGAAGGATAAACCTTCTCCCAGAAAGACCCGATCAGTCTCGGAATCCCGGTTTACAAGACATTTCGACAATGGTAAAACAAGACCAGCAAAGCCGCCCGAATGTGCCGACAAATCCCGATAGGAGCTGCACATATCTCGTTCTCAGGGCACACCGGATGAGCAGTCCGTACAAATAAAACCAGGCCTCAAGTTTCCCCGAGGTGGTGATGCAAAGGCTCTAGTTTGGACCAGCACTCAGAGGAACACTGGCCCGGGGGTTTAAATAAAGATGACCCTCGGGCTCGCGAAAACCCAAGGGAAAAGGCTTAGGTGGCAAATGGTAAAATCAAGGTTGGGCCTTGCTGGAGGAGTTTTATTCAAGGGGAACTGTCAAGGGGGTCCCATAAATCACCCAACCGCGTAAGGAACGCAAACTCAAGGAACATAATACCGGTCTGACGGAAAACTAGGGCGGCAAGAGTGGAACAAAACACCAGGCATAAGGCCGAGCCTTCCACCCTTTACCAAATTTATAGATGCATTAATTTAATAAGAGATATTGTGATATTCCAAAATATCTATGTTCCAACATGGAACCAACTTCAACTTCACCTGCAACTAGCAACACTATAAGAAGGGCTGAGCAAAAGCGGTAACTTAGTCAAACAACGGTTTGCTAGGAAATGATGGTTAGAGGCTTGACATGGCAATATGGGAGGCATGATATAGCAAGTGGTAGGTAGCGCAGCATAGCAATAGAACGAACAACTAGCAAATCAAAGATAGAAGTGATTTCGAGGGTATGGTCATCTTGCCTGCAAGGTTCTTAGAGTTGTCGAAAGCTTGATCCTCGTAAGCGTACTCAACAGGTTCCTCGTTCACGAACTCGTCTCCCAGCTCTACCCAAAACAAGAACACAAACAACGGAACCACAATCAATCACGGGAAATGCACAAGCAACATGATTCAAAACATGTATGATATGCGAGATATGGTATGCGATGCATATGCGTGCTCCGGAAAAAAAAGAATGAACAAGGCAGTAACTTGGCAAACCAAGTATGCCACTGGAAAGATGAGATGATTTCGGTCGAAATCGATATAAAGATCACCATAAACGGATGCACGGTTTGCAAATGGCAAGCAAAACAAGAATGACACGATTCTGCGATTAACAGCATGATAGCACTTAGAATACATCAAGTAACTATGCTACAACACCCCAACATAGCAACAAAGCATATGGAAGTAATCTGCAGGAGATTCTTGACAAAAGATGAACACTGAGCTGCGGCTAGATCACAACATAACAGGTTCAAACAAGCATGGCAAAAGTGCAAAAGATATCAGGTTCACAGACTTGATGAAATTACTGGACATGGCTGAAACAGCATCAGGTAGCAATGTTCAGAGCAAGAAAAAGACATGCTACAGGAACTTAACATAGCAAAAAAAGGCATGAAATGAATCTAATAGATGGATAGAACAAAAGTCACTTACTGACCATGAGCCAAAAAGGACCAGAAGATATGATGGCACCCATATAAACATAGCAAGTTTCGTTAACAGGTTTCAGACTTGGCAGAAAACAGAGCATGGCAGAAACAGTATCATGAAGGCATCTTGGTGAGCTTGATGCACTCATCACAAAGCAATACATGACAAAACAAGCATACCTACAGACAGATGACATGTTTATGAAGCTATCCATGGCAATAGAAAATACATAGCATTCATGGATCAACTACAACAACCTTGGCAAAATTGAATATCATGTTAACATTCTGCCAGAAATATTTTATAGCAAAAGTAGAGCATGATTAAGACATGCTATATCACTCCATAATTGCAAACAGGGGCATGGATGGATAGAGCGCAACTAAATCTACAAAACATCCTTACTGAACATAACCAAAAGGAGCATGGATCTCTCTGTAGACACATGGATACATGGCAATAAAATAACAGCAGAAACAGACAGTGAAATTACTAAGTCCCTGAAAACAGAAACATCACGAAGCCTAGTTTGCATGCTTGTGCTAGTCACTACATAGATCACAAAAATACATGGCATACACCTCTGTAAAGATGGCATGGCATAGATCAAAACACCTGTAGAGCTCATTCCCATAAGATGCACACATCAAATGCAACAAAAAATAACAAATCCTCAAGTTCTGATAAGTAACAGCAGTTAACAACATATAGCACTCTTGCACCAGAGATTTGGGCATCAAGATGAACTCAAATGAGCATGGCACAATGGAACAAAATGAAGAGCATCTCGAGGCAAACATTTCGATATATCATGCACGCAAAACGGAGCAGTGTGCACGGAGTTATGATGCGATGAACATAGCCACTTATTGCAAATAATACGGGACTTGGAGAAAACTCGGAGGGAGAAAAAGTCAACCGTTTCAGTGGATCTGGATCGGGGCTCGGGCGAGGGTTCGTCGCTCGCCGGAGACGGGGCGCTCGCCGGAGAAGAGGCGGCGGCCGGCGTGGAGAGGAGGGAGAGGCGCCGCGGGTCGAGGAAGGTGCCGGAGTGGCGGGCGGCGGCGGACGCGAGCGGCGCCGGCGACGGAGGAGCGGGCGTCGGCACGGGACGGCGGGCTCGGGCGGCGGCATTCGCAGACGGCGGCGCGGCGAGGTCCGACGGAGGACGGGCGGCGGAGCACGGGGCTCGGGCGCGGGCGGCGCTGGAAGACGCGGGCGACGGGGCCGGGAGGCGACGTCGTACGGGCCGCGGGGGCCTCGCCCGGGCCTCGCGGGCCGGCGGCGGGGGCGCGGCGGTGTGCCACGTGGCGCGGGCCGATAGGCTGGCGGCGGCGGCGGCGATGTGTCCGGTGGCGGCGGGGCGATGGGTTAGGGTTTGATCTGCGAAAATTTCGAAGGGGGGGTGTTTTTATAGGTAGAGGGAGCTAGGAGACTCCAAATGAAGTGCGGTTTTCGCCCACACGATCGTGATCGAACGGCCGAGAGCATGGAGGGGACTTAGGTGGGTTTTGGGCTGTTTGGAGGGTTTTTTTTCTGCAACACACAAAAGGACTTTGCCGTTACCCGGTTAACCGTTGGAGCATCAAACGACCTCCAAATGGAACGGAACTTGACAGGTGGTCTACCGGTGGTATACCAAGGCCACTTGGCAAACCTCGGTCCATTCCGAGAATGTTTAACACCCGCTCACGAAAAGAGACCAGAGGGGTGCGCCGGAGGAGGTGGGAGTGTCGGATTGCAGAACGGACAACGGGGAAAATGTTCGGATGCATGAGACGAACACGTATGCAAATGAGATGCACATGATGACATGATATGAGATGCATGGCTTGAACAAAATGCAAAACGAAAGACAAAACCCAACCACGGAGGGAATATCATAACACATAGCCGAAAATGGCAAGAGTTGGAGTTACAAATATGGAAAGTAACATCCGGGGAGTTATAACACTCCACCACTACGAGAGGATCTCGTCCCGAGATCTAGGACTGAAAGAACTCCGGATATTAGGAACGGAGGTGGTCCTCGCGTTCCCAGGTGGCTTCTCGGTTGGAATGGTGCGACCACTTCACTTTCAGGAATTTGATAGACTTGTTGCGAGTCTTTCGCCCAGTTTCTTCAATAATAGCAACGGTGTCGTGGAATTGTCACGGCAGATGTCCTCGCGCAAGGACTTAGTCATGGAGCCATCGCAGCTAGGAAGCTTAAAGGGGTTAAACGGGTTCGTGTGTGAGGCAGCTGAGGTTTGGAAGAGGTTAAGTAGCCCCACTGGTTCCTCGTCCTCTCTTGATCATGCTCCCACTCAAGCAACAATGCGTAAAATGTGTTTCCAGAGAACTGCATGCTCATGTTTTTTTTTGCGAATACTGCATGTTCATGTTTCACACCATTATTTAAAATAGAGGTTCGCTAGTGGAGACTGCCTTTATCAATCCAATATTTTCTATTTAGCATAAAAACATAGTCTATTATTATCCTTGGAGAAGATCAGCCTAGAAATGAGCGATTAAAAAGTCAGTACCAGCGCAACCAAGGATTCAACAAGTTGACACTATTCAACTAGGAATACAAGAAACATCAAACACTAAACAACTTTATTATTAAAATGATGGGATTGCTAAAACTCAGTCGACTGAGTTTTAACAAAGTCTCAGTCGATGTCCTACTCGTTGGACCATTTGATGCTTCTAGATTCATGCATCCCATTTTAGTGTTCTTCTGTTTGTTTTGCTTCTCTGTGTCAGCCAATTCATGTGCAATGGGCTGGGCTAAAGTTGTTGGGGCGGGGGCTTTTCTTGTCTAGTTTGGCTTTTTTATTCCTTTTGTTTTTTGTGTTTTTATCAGTTTTGCCATTCGTTGTATCACTACTCAATTTTACCATTAGAATTTTCAACCACTTAAAAATGTCACTTTCTGTTAAGTATGTGCTAAAAAATGTCATTCAGCACCGTTATTGTCCAAGGCCATTGACCGTGGTGAAATGACCAAAATAACCCTAGACCCCACTTGTCGACATTACCTCTACAACTCACTGGATCATCATTGAAGCCAAAACGCACAGTGGAGCCTTCCAGTTGCATCCCGCAACCACGCCAGTATGAACCGGCGGCAACAACTCAAGTGGACGGTCGTTATCACCACAGTCAGATCTGAATGAAAAATCCTCCAAAATCAAACACCTGACAGGGACGTTCATCGATCTGGTCTGTGATGATTCCATATTTTACGCATTTTTAGAGCCCACTTGTTGTCTATCTATTATCTCAGTATATCATGTCCCATTGAGCCAATTATATATCCATATGCATGATTTTCAGTATTTACCTTTTTCACCGTGAGCATTGCATAATATTTATGTAATGCAACAAACATTGCGTGAGGTCTTACAACCGAGTCGTGTAATGCGATGTGTATGAGTAGATGCCCTCCATGTTGTGATGTGTTACGGTCACTCGATTGTAACCCTATGACTCGAATAAAACTTTCATTTGATCCGATCTGCCATAATCCGGATCCGCCTTGCAACATCGTCCGTTCGGTTTGCATCGGCGAGCTAGCGTCCAACCTGTAGCAGCACCGGCCGGCTTTGCAACGTCTCGCAACCCGTTGTGACAAAAGGTGGTTATGCTTATGCAACACGGCGGTCCCGCTTTGCAGCAGAGAAAAACGACGATGCCCGGATTTGCGCCTGTCCAGCTTGCGGCGTCGAGCGCCCGAAGTACCGACCAGCCTTGCAGCATTGCGTCCGGAAAAGGCAGCGAACCACGGCACGGATATCCTATCCCGTACATACATACATGCTTTTAGCTCGTGTCTTCCTAGGCTGCACATAGTTTTTTTTTACGAATACACAAAGATTGCATATCATTGCTCTCGGAGAGAAGATAAAAAAAGAAGGAAGAAAGAGCTGACATGTGGGTCCCACATGTTAGTTTTTTTTGCGGGAAGGGTCCTGTCGTGGAATTGTCACGGCAGATGTCCTTAGCGTGAGGACTTAGTCGTGAGGCCAGCGCATCTCTGTAGTAGCTTGAGAGGGGTTGATTGGGATGAGAGACGCAGGGCGGATCAACGCACAAGACAAGGGTTTAGACAGCTTCGGGCCCCGGGAAACATCATCCGGTAACAATCCTACGTGCTGTTTGAGGCTAGGGCTCATTATGATCACGGGAGAGTCGCCATCTCCGGCTCTCGGTGTTTAGCCCTAGAGATTATTTCTTGTTGCCCTGTCCCTTTTCGGGGTGCCCTGCCCCTCCTTATATAAGTTAGAGGGGTGGGTTACATGTGGAGTCCTAGTAGGACTAGGACTAGTCTATCTTCTCTTACAAGTTAATTACAAGTCCGGGTCTTGCTTCCTCGTAAAGGAAATATTCGTCATCCCTTTCTTCTTAAGCCGGCCCATCATAAACGTGAGCCAGCCTTCTGGGCCTCGTGCCTTGTCTTCTATCTGACCTGTCGTTGGGGCCATCCATGAGTCGTCTGGTTCATGAGCTGTCTGACCAATGAGCCGCCCGACCCATGAGTCGCTAGTCCTCCGCCGGGTCATCAGCGAAATGCCAAGTCCGGCCAGGTCATACTTCCGGCCGGGTCATACCGCGGGGTATATCCCCGACATTAGCCCCCAGTTTAATTTGGATTTATCCATGTTAAACTGATCCTGCAACATAAACACAAGAACAAACTTGATAGGTTGTGCTCCGGGTTAAATATTCTCCTGAGACGGGACCTGATTATCCTTAAGTCCAATTGCCATTTCCTTCATCTAGAAAATCCGGGTCAAATAAGCTAGCTTCATACTCAATTTGCTGATGTTGGTTTCTCACATAAAGATATTGTGAAGAGTAATCCACTTGAGTCAGCTTCCAAGGCGTCGGGTTAAATAATTTTTGTCTTCAAATACTCATCTGATATTCAGCCGGCTTGAAGATGTAAAACTTGCCAGTTTATCATTACCAAAAACTGCCGGATTATAAAACAGACGATGCCGGGTCATAATTGTTGTTGACACCGGTTTATGTAATTGATCCTCCTGATTTGCTCAAAACTGATAATTTTAAGATTTTTCTCTCTTATATCCATATTACCTGTAGCCCCCAGGTCTTGAGCAGAACAAAGTGATGGTTTAAGACTTGCTCCAATAAATGCTGCAACCTTGAAGAAATCCGGTTTATTCATCTCAATCATATAAACTGAATATTCCACACATGTAGCCCCCAAGTGCCGGGTTGTCATGCTTGCAGCAACCTGGGACTTGTAATTGCTTTATGGTCATGAAAACTTTAACCAGTGTCGCCCCCAAGGGCCGGGTCATTATGCAGTAATGAGCAGGGACTTTGTAGATATAACCATGTAAATTTGAACAGTAATGTGTAGCCCCCAAGGGCCGGCTTAGTAAGATAATACTGAGCTGGGACTTTGTATATAATTGATAATAACATCATATAATATAGTCTCCACCATGGGGCTTGAACCCACGTCCACAAGGTTAAGAGCTTTGTACTCCACCAACTAAATAGTGGACCGTTCAATATAACGGAGTAATGCTTGTGTACCTTGAATTTTTGACACGAGCAATTGGTAGCCCCCAAGGGCCAACTCATTTAGAATGTGATGAGTTGGGTCTTCAATAAGTTGAGCAAAAAATGACTTTGCATTAGCCCCCAAGTGCCATGGTGCATGCTGGCAGTGACGTGGGACTTGTATATTCGATGTATTCTCCATTTGAACAATGTAGCCCCCAAGTGCCGGGTCGTAAGCCTGCAGCGACTCAGGACTATTTCCTCCATTGTCAAATAAATCATGCCCATTGATAAAAATAATAGCCGTTGCGCTAAAGCGACTTTGAAAACCTCAATCATAACACTGGTTATTGATAATCACAATAGAAATCCAGCCATGATGGCTATTCAAGATTTGAATAATATAATCCGGTATGAAAACCTCAATCATTCAATATCATCATGAAAATCCAGCCAGTTTTGGCTATTAAAGATTTGAATACCTCATCGGTTGACAAGTAAATCCGGAGTTTAAATACCTGGCGGCTCTTGGCCGATGACGACTTAATGCGCATTCATTGTAAGCCGGAATTTTTGTAATCTGGTGGCCTATATCCCTTGAGAAAATCAATAATTGATAACCCTTTTGAAACACTAACTTCAGTGATGAGCTTGGACTGAAGCATTTATATAAGTCATAGTTCTGCAAATCCTGCACAGAGTTTAAACAACATATGCCCTGGCGACTTAACGTCAAGAGCCAGGGCGGGTAACCACCCAAATGTAGTCTTACCCTGCACACAAGTAGATCACAAGAACCCTTGGCGGTTTGCCGCGGGGCGGGTCATAATACCTCACATATAACCACTGTGATATTGAATTTGTACTGCCGGTTTACATGACCTGTGCCGTAAGGGTGATAACCCAATCCTTAGAAGCCAATGCTTCCACATAGATGATGATTGTCATAAGCTGGCGACTCATAGTCAAAAGTCAAGCCGGGTTAAGCATAAAACACTTATATACATTTGAGATATAATCCAAAAAAGGTCTCAAGTCAAACCCGAAATTGTTCGCAAAAAAGACTTAAAAAACTTAAGGCTTCTGATTCGTATACGATCAGAAAACCGTTCCAAAGGGGTTGAGCTAAGATTCGAATACGATCATATAGCCCCGAGTGGCTTTGGGGTTGCCGATCAAAGTGGGTATCGACAGCTATGTTCTCTTTGGTTCGAATACGACCTATGTTTGAACAGGAAGCCCCCAAATGACCTTAAGAGTTGTTTAGCGACGCTGATTCGAATACGATCCACGTCGATTCCCAAAGGGGTTGAGCTATGATTCGGATACGATCAAGAAGCCCCCAAGTAGGTTCAGCAGTTTGCCAATCAAAAGGGTATCGACAGCTATGTTCTCTTTGGTTCGAATACGACCTATGTTTGAACAGGAAGCCCCCAAGTGACCATATAAGTTTTGGCATTGCGCCGATCAAAAGGGTACTGATATCTATGCTCGATGAGCAGGAAGCCCCCAAGTGATCATAATAAGATAAGCCGTAAAGCAGGATACCCAAGTTTGAACCGCGCATCATGGCAGCAAGTTCTTTGGCAACCTTTAATTTTTCTGAGAACTCGATCTTGCGAGAGATTAATTCTTTTTGAACCGGAAGTTTAAACTGGATGTGAAAGCTTCAAAACTTTGTGAGAGATAAATTTACCTTGAGCCGGATTTGAACCGGATTTGAGAGCTTCAAAGCCTTGTGGTAAACAAATTTCCCTTGAACCGGTTTTTAAACCGGATATTAAGAGCTTAAGTGTTTTGTTGGAGAGAGATGTCTCTTGAACCGGATTTTAAACCGGAATCCTTCTTTTTAAACCGGAAATTTTCTGACGGCCTTTTAAATTTTTCACCAATATAGCGGTAGCCTCCGGAACCGGGTTACCTTCCCTTCAATGACCCGGAGTTCTTGAATTCACTAACACCGGCCAATTTCGCCGGGTCATGTCATTGTAGCCCCCGAGTCTCAAGACAATTCGAGGAGTTGGCTTGAGATTCTCCATATTGTACCAGAGCAGAAGGTGTATATCATCAGCGCATTGATAGCGCGATGTGAACCCATAGAAGGTTGAAGTGACTGCGGCGGGTTATAAATTATCCCATATGAGCCGTGTCAACAACTCGGCCAATGGCTCCTTCCAACTGGTTGTTCGAAGTTAACCAAACTGTAGTGGCGGCGACTCGTGCGCCTGCCCATTGAACCATCCAGTGCAGACGACGGCTGATAATATATGTGAATTTGCCTCCAGTTTGTTGGAAGAAAACCGGGCTTCCCAAGTAGTGACTTGCTCATAATCAATAAACAACTCATCCAGACAAGTGCGGCCTGGTATGTTGATGTAGACCAGGCCGCGAGAGACGGACGGTAAAGACGGCCGTAACATCAGAGGCGGCACAGACAGATGAGTCGGCCGTGGCATTGTAAACCGGTGCGGACGGGTGAGTTGTCCTCCTTGTTGTAAGCCAGCGTGGTCGCGAGAGACGGCCACGGCATTGTAAGTCGGCGTGGTCGCGAGAGACGGCCACGGCGTTGTAAGCCGGCGCGGTTGCGAGAGACGGCCACGGCGTTGAAGCCGGTGCGGGAGCCCGTTGAGTAACGACGACCACCTGTTTCAAAACATGTTGGCGTGCCTCAGTCACCGCGGTATAATATCACTTTTTGTCATAAATAATTGCCCTGCATAAACAATATTGCAGACCAAGGCAAAGATAAACTTGTTCTTTGACAAAAACAACATGTGCTAATAAAACAAACTTAGATGGATATCACCTGATTTGTTTGGACGACGTTTATCGAGACAGAGGTGGCTCAATATAGTTCCGGCGGCTCAGGCAGACCAACGGCTCAATATAGTTCCGGCGGCTCAGGCAGACCGGCGACTTAATATAACCCCGGCGGCTCAAAGCGGCAAGGGCGGCTCAATATAGCCCCGGCACAGTAGCAGAAGCGGGGGCGGCTCTCTGGCAGCTCGGAGTAATAGTAGAAGAAGGGCAACTCTCCCGTGGCCCGGAGCAGCAGCAGAAGAAGGGACTGCGGGGGCGCAGGGGCTAGAAGCCTGTGGCGGCTTGGTGCAGACGAGGGTGCGGACAAGCCCTGGAACAGAGGAGCAGCCGACCACGGCGGGTCGCACGGGGGTAGTCACGCAGAAGCAGAACCCGGCGACTCGAAGACGAGGTTGTGGTGGCGACTCTGACGCGGCTGGTTTGATGAGGCAATGGCTAAACCAGGGCGACACCGGCGACCCGGAGTCACGACGGATAGCTGTAATTTGATGATCGATTCGTGAGTTGATGGCCTGATTCAGACTTATCCTGTCTTCGCACAGTTGGTATTTTCTTCTGACTCGGTCAATCTGCACTCGATCAATGTATCTGGACTCGACGCGTTGGCAAAAAACAAGCAGCAGTGGAGAACGACGTTCTTGGCGGTTTGTGTTTGGTCCGCTTGCTCAAACAAGCGGCGGCGACTTATCTGGTAGTTTGTGCAGGCAAGAGCTCTTTTAGCACTCCCGTAACTTGACTTGGATTGAAGGGAATCTCCATCACTCCATGGGACCCTTGAGCATACGATTGGAGTACACTCATGATTGCTTTTAGGTAGTTTGGAAACTTGCGTCCGAACGGGACTTGGCCTCTTTCCTGGCAGCTGTTCTGACCGGATCAATATGTAGAATTAGCAATATGGATCCGGTCTGATTTACAATGCACAGGCTGCTGCCTTTTCATGTTGATTCTGATCTGATTTACGTTGATGCTGAAACTTTTTCCATGCCCACTGATGAACTCCTAGTTGACATATATCCTTATGCGCCGGTTGCAGAGTCGAACAACGCCAACCCAGAGTCCGTATCCTCCTCAGTCGTGGATAACTTTCTCTACCCGGACACGGCGGCTCACGGCAGCTTGGCGGCTTAAGGAGCGGCCGCGACCTCAACAACAGCGACCCGGCGATGCGGCGCGGCAGCCACGGAGTCAAGGGTCGAAGTGGCGGTTCGAAGGCAACAGCGGTTTCAGCCGGGAGTACGGATGGTGCGACGGGCGGCTCAGCGGAGAAACGACGCGAGTCCATGGCGGCTTGGTGGCCGGCGGTTTGTAGGAAAGGCGAAGTCTGGAGCGGACAACCCGGTTTTGGCATGAAGCAGCCTGTTTGACCCGGCCATCATGGGAAATAGAAGTGCAGTCAGGGAGGCTCGGGGGCTGCGGCTGGCGGCTTGTGGACGGCGGCTTCGAGTAAACCACAATGAAAACAGCAGCCCGGAGTAGGCCACAATGGAGTTCGTGGCGGTTTAGCGGAAACACGGTCCAGGTCGAAGGCTACAGGAGGCCACAGCGGCTTCAGTGGCGAGGCACAGCTGAACCGGCAGCGACGCGTGAGGCTCGGACGGCGGTTCTCACCTAGCAGTTTCGCCGTATTGGGTCTTCAACCGGAGTAGGTTTCCATTAGATACAAACTTGCCGCCGTCAGTGCTGCCCTTGATTTAACTGCAATTTGATGGATTTACACAGCCGGTGGCGGCTGTTCAACAGCAACTCTAACTTCTTTGACGATGAATTTGCCAACTCTTTCTAATGTTGATTCTTTTTCTCCCGGTCAATCGCGAACTTCTCGAACCCTAGATGAGATCCCTCCAAGAACTCAACACCACCGTGCGCCAGCCCCACGGTGGGCGCCAACTGTCGTGGAATTGTCACGGCAGATGTCCTTAGCATGAGGACTTAGTCGTGAGGCCAGCGCATCTCTGTAGTAGCTTGAGAGGGGTTGATTGGGATGAGAGACGCAGGGCGGATCAACGCAGAAGACAAGGGTTTAGACAGCTTCGGGCCCCAGGAAACATCATCCGGTAACAATCCTACGTGCTGTTTGAGGCTAGGTCTCATTATGATCACGGGAGAGTCGCCGGCTCCGGCTCTCGGTGTTTAGCCCTAGAGATTATTTCTTGTTGCCCTGTCCCTTTTCGGGGTGCCCTGCCCCTCCTTATATAAGTTAGCGGGGCGGGTTACATGTGGAGTCCTAGTAGGACTAGGACTAGTCTATCTTCTCTTACAAGTTAATTACAAGTCCGGGTCTTGCTTCGTCGTAAAGGAAATATTCGTCATCCCTTTCTTCTTAAGCCGGCCCATCATAAACGTGAGCCCGCCTTCTGGGCCTCGGGCCTGGTCTTCTATCTGACCTGTCGTTGGGGCCATCCATGAGTCGTCTGGTTCATGAGCTGTCTGACCAATGAGCCGCCTGACCCATGAGTCGCTAGTCCTCCGCCGGGTCATCAGCGAAATGCCAAGTCCGACCGGGTCATACTTCCGGCCGGGTCATACCGCGGGGTATATCCCCGACAGGTCCCACATGTTAGTTAACGGTCAAACAAAAAGTCAACAAACGGTTTAGTTAGGAGTGGACCCGATCTGTCATAATCCGGATCAATTCTAAACAATGTGATCATTTAGGTTTTTTAGAACAGCGAACCAATTTTGTGTTAGGTTTTTTGAAAAATTAAGAAAAGTGATACTCCCTCCGTCCCAAAATAAATGACTCAACTTTATACTAACTTTGTACTATAGTTAGTGCAAACTTGAGTCACTTATTTTGGGACGGAGGGAGTATTTTTTTTGTAGCACTAGCATAAAATGTGGTAGTTTTTTTGTATATACTCAATCAACGAGCTAGCTTGCAAAAGGTTTTCTTTTGCTGTAGTGATGTGGCAGTTCAAACTAGATCTCACACTTTTGCCGTCCTATCCTTCTCCGACGTGTAATCCACATCATATCATCAGTGCCTATATGTTCCAATGGGAGGCACTAAGACAGGGCGCCAGGAAATAAATCCCCGTGGATCGTCGGTTAGACTGTTTATTCCTAGCGCCAGGTGTAGCATCGATGCAAAGGAAAGCATCGAGCGTTAGGCTCTTTCCTTCCCCGTACGAGAGGCCGGGGCCTCCCTTGTAATCGGTAATTAGAGTTTGTTATTAGCGCCTCCCACTGGAAGAGTGGGCGCTAGATCCTTTTTATTTTATGGATATTTATTCTTCTTACCGCAAGCGCCTAGATAGGCGCCCAGCATTGGAGATGCCATAATGGCCTAATTTAAGGCGCCCGTGCGTACGTGCATGCAACCGTGCTCCTTTACACGAAACCATGTGACACGTCAACCGATTGTTGGCTTGCTTTAGAACATTATTAATGCCATTATTAATCCTCGATGATCGCCAGCATGTCAGCCTCTGGATGCATGTCGACCCCAGTATAGTTACACATCAGTCAGCTGATTCGAATTCAGCGTCAGTCAATTTCTGAATGAAGGAAAGAGAAGGAACAAGAAGGCAGGATCTCGCCGGAAAGTAGAAAGGAGCTTGCCGTCATCATCCCAGTATCTATGTTAGGGCTCAGGGTGGGGATGGACGGCGGTGGTGTGCGGATTCGCCGGAGAAAAAGCTCTGCAGGAGGGGGGGCTAGAGGGATGACTGGGGCGGTGGAGGACCGACGATAGGGAGTGGTTCCGGTGATGGTTGACGGCTCAACGAAGGAGATGCATCGAGAGGTTGAAGAAAAATGGGGGCCATTAATTTCGCATCCAACGGTTACAGAATCGACTGGCCTCAAACAAAATTTTCAGCTGACTAATTCCTAGCCACGGTCGACCCATGCATGCATGCCATGCCATGCAACAAAAGAAGGAAAGAAAAGCTCCTTCTTCCTACTGCCATAACTCCACTGCACAAGCATCCCCACGGCTACACAGCCTACCAATAGCAATCCAACCGTACGAACGAGAAAGACGATCCATTGAAAATATATAATAGAACAGGTGCACCCAGGCCCTTTCTATCTAGCCATCCATTCTACGCATCGCGATTCATGCAAACACATTTCTCTTTTTTTTTCTCTCACATAAAACATATTTTGAACTTCAAACCTTTGCAGCGTGGTAAAGGTTTGAAGTTCAAGACATGTTTTATGTGAGAGAAACAAAAAAAAGAAAATTTCATATAGGAAGTTAGTTGTGTTGCACAGATCTTAAAGCAATATTGGACAACAGGATAGAAGGGCCCGGGTGCAGCTGTTCTAAAAATCCACGTCCAACGATCCATCCATGCAAACTTCCCCTCTCCCTATCCAGATATCTTGCTAGCTAGCTACACATGAGCTGTTCTCTCTCCCTCTCGCCCTCTCTCACTCTCTCACGAGCCTTTAAGAACCCTACAGATCTTAGCATTGAGCTTCCATGAGTTGCATCCATCTAGCTAGCAACCACGACCTCAACGATCCATGTCTACCCTTGTCTCACTAGTAGAAAAAGAGGCTTCCATACGCCGCCATTAGTCCCTAAAATAATCGAACCGCGACCAAAGGGGTCTTTAGTCGCGGTTCGGGAGGAGACCCGCGACCAACTATCTGGGCCCAGCGCGCTTGGTCGACAGCTGGCGGACGGGAGGGGCTTTAGTCCCGGTTGGCCTGGCCAACCGGGACTAAAGGTCCTCAGGCTGGCCCGAAGGCCTTTAGTCGCGGTTGGCCAGGCCAACCGGGACTAAAGGCCCATCCCTATATATAGGACTCAGCTCACTTCACTTAGCCACAATTGGCGCCACTTCTATTCACAATATTCAGAAGGGAGGTGGTGGGTTTGCTTTTGGTTCCTCCTATGCACACAAGGTGTTCGATGAAATGCCCGAGAGCATGAAACAAACATGATATGAAGTGTCCGAGCCACACTTGAGCTTTCTCATTTATTTTTCCTCCGCGATCGCGGTTAGCAACTTGAACCTTTCATGTGTCATTGATAAAATATGCATGTGTGTAGTTCATTGTTTAATTTGTATTATTTCTAGCTAGTTAGTTTAACAAATGCATGATGGTTAATTATATACTTTATATAATAATAATGCAGATGAATCGGCAATGGATGTACGGTCCCCGACTCTCCGGCGAGTTCACTACGGGTTTGAAAGATTTCCTCGTAGTGGCAAATGCGAACAAGCAGCGAGGTTTTATTATCTGTCCATGTGCTGTCTGTAAGAATCAGAAGGGTTACTCCTCCTCAAGAGACGTTCACATGCACCTGCTTCGGCACGTTTTCATGCGAAGCTATAATTGTTGGACCAAGCATGGAGAAAGAGGGGTTAGAATGGAAGAAGATGAAGAAGGGGATGATATCGATGACAACTATCATGATCATTTCGGTGATACTTTCATGGAGGATGATGCTGAAGGTGGGGAAGGGTTAGGTGAAGGTGAAGAAGAGGCACATGATGAGCCCGCTGATGATCTTGGTCGGACCATTGCTGATGCACGGAGACACTGCGAAACTGACAAGGAGAGGGAGAGTTTGGATCGCATGTTAGAGGATCACAAAAAGTCGCTGTACCCAGGATGCGATAATAGTCTGAAAAAGCTGGGCTGCACAATGGATTTGCTAAAATGGAAGGCACGGGAAGGTGTAGCTGACTCATCATTTGAAAATTTGCTGAAAATGTTGAAGAATATGTTTCCGAAGAATAACGAGTTGCCCGCCAGTACGTACGAAGCAAAGAAGGTTGTCTGCCCTCTAGGTTTAGAGGTTCTGAAGATACATGCATGCATTAACGACTGCATCCTCTACCGCGGTGAAGACGAGAATTTGAATGAATGCCCTGTATGCACTGCATTGCGTTATAAGATCAGAGGCGATGACCCTGGTGACGATGTTGAGGGCGAGAAACCCAGGAAGAGGGTTCCCGCCAAGGTGATGTGGTATGATCCTATAATACCATGGTTGAAACGTCTGTTCAGGAACAAAAAGCATGTTAAGTCGTTGCGATGGCACAAAGAGGACCGTAAGTCCGACGGGGAGTTGAGACACCCCGCTGATGGAACGCAATGGAGAAAGATCGACAGAGTGTTCAAAGATTTTGCAGCTGACGCAAGGAACATAAGATTTGGTCTAAGTACTGATGGCATGAATCCTTTTGGCGAGCAGAGCTCCAGCCATAGCACCTGGCCCGTGACTCTATGCATCTACAACCTTCCTCCTTGGTTGTGCATGAAGCGGAAGTTCATTATGATCCGGCAACGACATCGATGTGTACCTAAGGCCATTAGTTGATGAACTTTTACAGTTGTGGGGCAGACCTGGTGTACGTGTCTGGGATGAGCACAAAGAAGAGGAATTTGACCTACGAGCGTTGCTTTTTGTAACCATCAACGATTGGCCTGCTCTCAGTAACCTTTCGGGACAGACAAATAAGGGATACAATGCATGCACGCACTGCTTACATGAGACTGAAAGTGTACGTTTGGGTAATTGTAAGAAGAACGTGTACCTGGGTCATCGTCGATTTCTTCCCCGAAATCATAACGTAAGAAAGAAAGGCAAGCATTTCAACGGCAAGGCAGATCACCGGCCGAAGCCTGCGGAACGTACTGGTGCTGAGATATTTGATATGGTCAAGGATTTGAAAGTCATCTTTGGAAAGGGTCCTGGCGGACAATCAGTTCCGCGGGGAGTTGACGGGCACGCACCCATGTGGAAGAAGAAATCTATATTTTGGGAGCTAGAATATTGGAAAGTCCTAGATGTCCGCTCTGCAATCGACGTGATGCATGTTACGAAGAATATTTGCGTGAACCTGCTAAGCTTCTTGGGCGTGTATGGGAAGACAAATGATACAAAGGAAGCACGGCAGGACCAGCAACTTTTGAAAGACCCAGATGACCGGCATCCGGAATGGTTTCAAGGTCGTGCCAGCTACGCTCTTACCAAAGAAGAGAAGGTCATTTTTTTGAATGCCTGAGCAGTATGAAGGTCCCGTCTGGCTTCTCGTCGAATATAAAGGGAATAATAAACATGGCGGACAAAAAGTTCCTAAACCTGAAGTCTCACGACTGCCACGTGATTATGACGCAATTGCTTCCGATTGCTTTGAGGGGGCTCCTACCGGAAAATGTTCGAGTAGCCATTGTGAAGCTATGTGCATTCCTCAATGCAATCTCTCAGAAGGTAATCAATCCAGAAGATCTACCACGGTTACAGAACGATGTGGTCCAATGCCTTGTCAGTTTCGAGTTGGTGTTCCCACCATCCTTCTTCGATATTATGACGCACCTCCTGCTCCACCTAGTCGAAGAGATTTCCATTCTCGGTCCTGTATTTCTACACAATATGTTCCCCTTTGAGAGGTTCATGGGAGTATTAAAGAAATATGTTCGTAACCGTGCTAGGCCAGAAGGAAGCATCGTCAAGGGCTATGGAAATGAGGAGGTAATTGAGTTCTGTATTGACTATGTTCCTGACCTTAAGCCGATTGGTATTCCTCAATCGCGGCACGAGGGGAGACTAAGTGGAAAAGGCACGATCGGAAGGAAATCAACGATATGTATGGACGGTCATTCTATGACTGAAGCACACCACACAGTTCTGCAAAATTCCAGCTTGGTGGCTCCGTACTTCGAGCAACACAAGAATATTTTACGCTCGGACAACCCGGGGAAGCCTGAATCCTGGATTAGAAAGGCCCACATGGAGACTTTCGGCAGTTGGTTGCGAAAACATTTAATGAATGACAATGATGTTGGAGATCAGCTGTACATGTTGGCCAAGACACCATCTTCGACTATAACGACTTTCCAAGGGTACGAGATAAATGGGAATACATTTTACACCATCGCCCAAGATAAAAAGAGCACCAACCAAAACAGTGGTGTCCGCTTTGATGCAGCAACCGAGAATGGGCAAAAGGTCACATATTATGGTTACATAGAGGAGATATGGGAACTTGACTATGGACCCTCCTTTAAGGTCCCTTTGTTCCGGTGCAAATGGTTCAAGCTAACAGGAGGTGGGGTAAAGGTGGACGAGCAATACGGAATGACAATGGTGGATTTCAACAATCTTGGTTACCTTGACGAACCATTCGTCCTTGCCAAAGATGTCGCTCAGGTTTTTTATTTGAAGGACATGAGTAGCAAACCGAGGAAACGGAAAGATAAGAAAACGATCAGTACATCATGCGATGATCCAAAGCGCCACATTGTTCTTTCAGGGAAAAGAAACATCGTGGGAGTGGAGGACAAGACAGACATGTCAGAAGATTATAATATGTTTGGTGAAATTCCGCCCTTCAAAGTGAACACTGACCCAAGCATTAAGTTAAATGATGAGGATGCTCCATGGATACGGCACAATCGTAAGCAAGCAGGGACACAAGGGAAGAATTGATGTGTAATAATTTATTGTACCAAACTTTGTTGAATGGATCATGTGAATTAAAACGTACGATGGCGAATCCGGATGATTTGTATTTGGTCGATGAACTGAATGATGTATCAAACCTTTTGTCAAACCTTCAAGGGATCGAGGATGTAGAACAAAACAATCGGTATCGCCATCATACAGCCCTGCCGTGGCTACTGAGTGCATATATGCATACCAAATGCACGGCAGGACGTATGATGGCGAATCCGGATGATTTGTATTTGGTCGATGAACTGAATGATGTATCAACCCTTTTGTCAAACCTTCAAGGGATCGAGGATGTAGAACAAAACAATCGGTCTGAATTTTTAAAATGAATTAGTTTTATTTTTCTGGATTTTTTGATATATTATTTGTATTTTTAAGATTTTAAAATGAATTAGTTTTTTTTTTGAATTTTTTGATATATTATTTGTATTTTTAAGCTTTTCAAATGAATTAGTTTTATTTTTTTGAATTTTTTGATATATTATTTCTATTTTTAAGATTTTAAAATGAATTAGTTTTATTTTTCTGAATTTTTTGATATATTATTTGTATTTTTAAGATTTTAAAATGAATTAGTTTTATTTTTTTGAATTTTTTGATATATTATTTGTATTTTTAAGATTTTCAAATGAATTAGTTTTATTTTTTTGAATATTTTGATATATTATTTCTATTTTTAAGATTTTAAAATGAATTAGTTTTATTTTTCTGAATTTTTTGATATATTATTTGTATTTTTAAGATTTTAAAATGAATTAGTTTTTTTTTTGAATTTTTTGATATATTATTTGTATTTTTAAGATTTTAAAATGAAAAGTATTTGAAAAAGGACCTTTAGTCGCGGTTCGTGACACGAACCGCGAATAAAGGCTCTTTCCGCGCGGGAATGAAAACGGCGCGAAAGAACCTTTAGTTGCGGGTCGTGACACCAACCGCGACTAAAGGTACCCCTTTAGTCCCGGTTGGGGACACCAACCGCGACTAAAGGGTACCTTTAGTCGCGGTTGGTGTCCCAACCGGGACTAAAGGCTTGCCCTATATATTCTCCGCGGCCCTCGTCTTCTCCGTGCTAACCACCAAACGCATCCGGCCAGGCCCTCGTCTTCTCCGCGGAGCCGCCCTCGTCTTCTCTGCGCCGCCCTCGTCTCCGGTAGGTGCCCGCCGCCGCCTGCTGTCCTCCTCGCGTGCCTAGAAGAAGAGGGGACCGCCGCCGTCGTCTTCTCGCCCGCCTTCTCGCCCACCGCCGCTTGCCATCCTCCGCCGCCTTCTGTCCTCCTCGTCGCCGCGTACTGGATGCGCGCCTTGCCGTCCTCCGCCGCCCGCCGCCGCCTGCCTGCCGTCCTCCGCCGCCCGCCGCCGCCTGCCGTCCTCCGCCGCCCGCCGCCGCCTGCCGTCCTCCTCAAACAAAAACTTCTATGCAAATTAGTGCTCAATAAAAAACTGAAAAGGAAAAAGAAAAGGAAAGAGAGAGCAGAGAGGAAAAGAAAAGGAAAAAGAAAAGGAAATTTATTTGGGAATAATTGTATAAATCATTAAATTTGAGCGGCGGCGGAGGAAAAAGAAAAGGAAAAAACAAAAATACTTGGCAGTGCTCAAACAAAAACTTCTATGCAAATTAGTGCTCAATAAAAAACTGAAAAGGAAAAAGAAAAGGAAAGAGAGAGCAGAGAGGAAAAGAAAAGGAAAAGAAAGGAAATTTATTTGGGAATAATTGTATAAATTTGACCAAAAAAACATCAATTTTATTTTTTAATAGCTCTTAATCATTCAACCGTCGCTGCTCCTCCTCTATGTCCCCTTAATCTTATTTTTTAATTCCTTTATACTTAATTAATTTTTACTACATGCAGGAGTGACATATGGCGGACGATAGAGCCGAGCCGCTTAGGGATCCGGAGGCTGAACGTTATTTAATGGGCATCATAAACAACGAGATTCCTTATGTGCCGGGCTCAGAATATGAGCAAGAAGAGGATGTAGTCTCTTCTTTTCTGAACCTTGACGGTGGAACAGACATTGTCGATGATCAAGAAGGTGAAGGAACGGACATTGTCGACGGAGGTCAACCGTCAACAAACGACGATCTCGAATTGCAAGTAGCAACCACCTCCGGCGAGGTATATATATACATTGAGCCTCTCGTGATACAAACTTACTGAAATGTGAATACATATGTATTAACGCGCGCGACTCTCTTTCTTTTTTTAGCCCTCGGCCGGATCGAGTACGACAAAGCGTGGCAAATCCAAGGCGATGAAAACAGGAGAAACATATACCATTGATTTTGTCAGTGAAACCGGCAAGCCCCTACAGCACACCTCAAAGTTTATCAACCAATGCGGAGTCGTTGTTAGAGACAACGTCCCGATCACCGTCCAGGAATGGAAGGAGCCAAAGAAGGCACGTCTTGGTTTCAGTTTTGTCGACAAGAGAACGAAAAAGGATTGCTGGAGAAAGCTTATGGAACATTTCATTCTACCTCCGGAATACAACAAAGTCGATGAATTCGGTAACGAGGTTCCGGGTGGACGTGAGAGGAGGAGGCTAGTTAAAGAGTTCGCTCTTCAGAAGATGGCCGAAGCATTCCGGAACTTCAAGAAAAATTTAACCCGTGACTATGTCAACAAGGGCAAGACTCCGGATTTCAATGGACAACATGAGAAACTGAAAGATGATTGGCCAGAATTTGTGAGGCAAAAGAAATCGGAGCATTTCAAGGAAATATCGAAAAAAATAAGGATAATGCGAGTAAGAAAAAGTACCATCATATTATGGGGCCAGGAGGATACCGCCTTTCGGAGCCTAAGTGGCAGAAGATGGAGGAGGACCTGAGGGTGCGAGGAATCCCTCTAGGTACAGAGGGATGGGACCCAAGGGCCAAAAGCTGGTGGTACGGGCATGGGGGATCGCTAGACCCGGAGACAGGGGTGTGTGTTCACCGGAAGAAAAAGTTTGCTCCCACCCAAGCCCTTATTGACGCAATGACCCAAGCTCAAGAGGGCTTGATCAAGTTCAACAGAGAGAAAGACGCACTGACAACAGCCCTCGGGAATGATGAACACGGAGGACATGTACGAGGCAAAGGCAGAATTCCGTGGAAAGTAGGGTTTTCCCAGGACAATGACCCGTACTGTTACAGAAGCCGTAAGAGAAAGACGGACCGGGATGCAGATCTTTTGGCGAAGTTTGCATCGGAACTCCATGAGTTGAAGCAGACCGTGCATGAACTAGTAAAAGAAAAATCGGCTGCAGGGCCGCATGAAGATCATGAAGCGGATCGCGGAAGCCAGCAGCGGAGAAGCAGCGTGGCTTCCACGGATGCCCCGCCTGGTGCTAATGCACCGACGATCGAGATTCGTGCACCGGAGCCTCACTACCCCGTGGATGATGTAAAGGAGATGAAAGAATGTGATCTGCATTATCCCGTGGGGAACGTTTCCACGAAGGTAGCTACCGGCAGTGCTTTACCCTGTACACCTGGAGCACTCCACCACAACAACCCCATTGCATATGGCTATGCTCGTGTCACGGTGGAAGACATAGTCCAAGAGTTTGAGGACCTGGAGATTGACAAAGCTACACCCGAAGGGGAGAGAAGACTTGGAGATGTCAAGCGCCAGATCATTCTATGGAAAAAGAAGTACATAGTGTTTCCAGGCGAGGCGCCAAGGCTAACAAGTCCACCCCCCTCCGATGGTGGTGGTGGTGGTGGCGGTGGTGGTGGTCGTGGTGGTTCACCTACACCTCCTTCACGCCATTCGACGCCGTCCCCCGATCCACAACCTCCGGCGGGTAAGCAGCCGCCGCCCCCCAATCCTCCTCCGGCGGGTACGACGCCCCCCAATCCTCCTCCGGCGGGTACGACGCCCCCCAATCCACCTCCGGCGAAGAAGCAGAAGCAGGCGGACAGCAAGGAAACCCGCTCCTGGACTATTAACCCGGACCCTTATGTACCTAAGACCACAAGGGTACCGGAGCCATCACTGAAGCCTCTCCTCCCAAGGCCTTGGGAACTTAGTGAAGCTGAAACCAAATTGGCCGCGTCTGCTCATTATGAGAAATGGAAGGCGGATACGAAGGCGATAAAAGAGCCTGAGCCCAAGCAAGTATTCACTGAGAAGCAAAAGAAGTGGGCTAAGGATTTTTTGACGACACCGTCCCAAGCCGAGCTGAATATGCCTGACGACTATGGACATGAACTTCGTAGGCAAGCAAAAATATTGAAGGAGGAGAAAGAAGAAAGTAAAAAAAGCGGGAAACAAGTTGACCAGCTCGGGATGCAGAATAAACAATCGATCCCCCCGCTCATAGTGAAAGCCGGTCCGGAAGAGGACCCCGAGATCATAGCAGCTGCGGCAGCACTTGGATTGACTGTAGCGAGTGCCATGAAACAAGCGTCCGAGATGGGTTTGACTCTTCGTGCCTCGTTAGGCCTTGAGGATGCGCCAGTATGTGAGATAGCATTACAATATGTGCGGAATGGGCCTCTCGTCGAGCCTGCGCGGGAAAAGAGTCTACCACCACAAATGCGAAATCTGCTACGTTGGTACAAGCATTTCATAACATGGGCCGACAAAGAATATGTTTATGCGGATGTTACAGAGGAGCATCACACCAAACGGTACTCTGTACAAGTTCATATGAGTGAATTGTTCCAGCTGTTCAATCTGCGCGAGCTCGACAAATCTATCCTGAGTTGCTACGTTCTGTAAGTGATTTATTTCTACCTCATCTCGTTCTTCATTGCCTGCACTATATATATATATTGTCCTAACTATATTGTTGCGTACGCTATTATGCAGATTGAAGATTTGGGAATGCAAAATAAGAAACATCCATGATGTTGGGTTCATTGACCCACATATCGTTAATGGACATGTGTTACAAAATCACCCCGAAGACGTGGAGAAAGACTTGTACAAGTTTCTTAGAAAGCATCAACTCAAAAGTCATATTCTATTTCCTTACCATTTTGGGTGAGTGTTTCTCTCTTGTGCCCATTCTCTTTTGTTTACTCCATGCATGGTATGTCTAATCGATGAGTTATGCATGACTGTGCATGTAACGTGTCCGCAGGTTCCACTGGATTCTGCTAAATATTGAACTTCACACCTCCAGAGTTCTAATCATGGACTCTATGGATTCGGATTCAAAGCGTTGGGCCGACATGAGAAAAATGCTGCAAAAGTAATTATTTTCAATCATTTGAGCTCTATATCGATCGGTCTCTTTCGTTCATTTCCTAATATCAAGTAACTAATAACTCCCTTGTTCATTTAATTTTCTTTGCCCTGTAGGGTTTGGAGACGGTTCTCAGAAGAAATTGTCGGTGAATTCAAACATGAGCTAGATTTTAGAAGGTTAGTTAATGTGGATAAGCAGCCACCGGGGACCAATCTATGTGGATACTATGTTTGTGAGAACATCCGGAGACACACCTCTGAGCGGAAGGCATCGGATAGCGTGCGGAAGGCGACGGATAACTTGCGGAGGAGGCTTAGTCCAGAAGCTCGCTTCCGACCAATTCAAGATGAATTAGCAGGATTTTTCATGAGGGAAGTCATCAATCCTAAAGGAGAACACTATACCGAGGACGAAGAAATTTATATGCATACCCGAGATTGAAACTTGTTCGAAGTTGTATATGGTCATCCATCCTAATTGTGTATGGAAACTTGTTCGAAGTTGTATATGGTCACCCGAGATTGAATATATATTATATATTCCTCTTGAATTCTTCTTGTTTGAAATTTCATATGCATGTATATAGTAGCGTAGAATATGTGTACTGAAACTTCATCAAAATTAAAATAAAACACAAAATAAAATATAAAAGAAATAAAACACTACAAATTAAAAAGAAACCAGGTTTAGGGGGGCTAAAACCCTAAACCTGCGGAGGAGGCCTTTAGTCCCGGATAGCCACGAGAACCGGGACTAGAGGTCCTCCGCCCCGACGGACTCCTGGCGCCCACGTGGACGGGCCTTTAGTCGCAGTTCGTAAGAGGCGCGACTAAAGGGGGGGGGCCTTTAGTCGCGCATATTTAGTCCCGTTTGCACAGCCGGGATTAATGGCCTTTGCGAACCGGGACTAAAGGCATATTTTCTACTAGTGTCTCCACGGGTTTTCTCCTGCTCCTGCTGGCGGTTGCCACGGCGGCTGGCGGCAAGGGGACGGTAAGGCCACCGACGGCGTCGACGCTGCTCGTGGCGTGTCTGCACGGCCGGCAGCCGCTCTTCCGCGGCCGGGCGGCCAACGGGTGCATGCCACGGGTGTTCCGCGTGCCGCCGTAGGCGCCCAGCCGGTACGCCAACTACCACACCCTCGACGCCGGCGCGTGCGACAACGGCGGTGGCCGGAACCGGAAGCCGCGAGCGGAGCTGAGCATCGTACCGTGTTCTTTCTTTGGAGAAGATCCTGGATTCTTTTTTTACAAACAATATATATACACAATGCTGAAAGATTAAGGATATATAATCTGTCCGATTACTGGATGTTTTTCGCCCTCTTCTTCAAAGAAGAAACGGGGTTTGGTTATTGATCTAGACTGTGTGAGATAATCTCTTGTAATTTTTGCGTCTCATACCTTAAATAAGTTCTGGGAATTTTTCGTATATCCTTCAGTTTCTTTCCTAGATCTCGTGGATGAGGTGATCAATCATGTTTTTTTTTCACTTAGCTTCATTTCCTGTGATGACTCATGAATTGAATTTGTGTAATTGATTGTTACAAATCACCAATTAAAGAGTATCCTTTGTAAATGTCATTTCCACCTTCTCTAGTGGTGACAAGTGTCACAACACGTGCGATACTTGTCCTAACCTTTGAGTTTTGATGGATTTCCTTCCATGCACGGGTGGCATGGGTTGGTTTGTTTGTGTTTTTTCTTTTAGATTTCTCTTTTCAAAATGTTTTATCTCTTGAACCATGCGTCAAAGTCATGGACCATTTTTATTGTTGCATTTTTCACGTCGAGATCTTCAAAAAAAGATCGCATGTTGATAGGTTTCAGAGAACTTCTTTTTCAGCCAAGTATGTACTCCCTCTATAAAGAAATATAAGAGCATTTAGATCTATCTAAACGCTCTTATATTTCTTTATAGAGGGAGTACTTTTAATTTCCAACTAGCAGTAATTTACGCTTTCAAACTATACTAACCCGTATGTTTAAATAAACTAACTTGTGCGTTGCTTTTGGGTGAAGCACAAAATTAAAACACAACTGTGTTTCAATTTTTTAGGGGGAAACACAGAAGGACAATTTGCGCTTCACGAGAAAATTTAAATGAAAAACAAAAATAAAAAACAGAGAAAAACCAAAAAGGGGAGAAACGGAAACAAAAACACCGGAGAAAAAACCACAGCAAAAATGAATGAAAACCGAAACTAAAACAAAAAATGGAAAGCAAATAATGGAAACCCAAAAAATGAAACAAAAACTGAAGAAACAACCAGAAAAAAAACGAAAACCGAAAACCATGGAAGCATAGTTCACTTTTTTGGGGAAGCGCATAAACACAGTTTGTGCTTCCTCAGAAACACATATATGCCTCACATTTTTGGGGAAGCACAACTATTATTCACGCGCACTAGTAGAAAAAGGGCCTATTGTCCCGGTTCATAAGGCCCATTTTGTCCCGGTTTTTGAACCGGGACTAAAGGGTCGTTACTAATGCCCAAAGCCTTTAGTCCCGGTTCTTACATAAACCAGGACAGATGGGCCTCCACGTGGTCGGTGCAGCGAGCCCAGGCAGGAGGGCCTTTAGTCCCGGTTGGTGGCACCAACCGGGACCAATACGTATCCACGCGTCGGCAGCTGGCAGGAGCAGAGTTTTTTTGTTTTTTTCTTCTGAAAGGGGGTGGTTTAGGGGGTAATTTAGGGTGTGTAACCTAGCTAACAGAGAGAAGTGTCATCTCTTATTTCCATGCTTGGTTTACCAACGCTACTGCTATGCCTAAACATGGATTGGATTGAAGGCAACAAGCATGTGGTGCATGTCGAAAGTAGTACTAATCCAAACTTGATCAAGTTTGGATTAGTACTACTTTCGACATGCACCACATGCTTGTTGCCTTCACTTCAATCCAATCCATGTTCATTTCACCCACTGATATATAATAACTCTTTATGCCCGCATCATGCATCATCGTAATAATAAGTCCTACTAATCATCATCATACAACTTCTACTCGTTATTAATAATAAGTCATACGATCATCATCCTCATAGTCATCGAACCAACCCTACTTAATTGTTCTAGGCACATGATCATCAGTATTAGGTAGGACCTAAATACCCTCTTCAAGGTAAAATAGCATAAAACAATATAGACCCTGACTCTCCATTATGGAGAATGGAGATCATCCTGTCTCCAATTCTTGCGCTTCGCTTCCTTTTGCTTCCAAGAACCTCCTTACGACTGTCCATACATTTTTTCCATTCTTTGATTGTCATGTTTCCACTTTTTTTAGAAATCCGGTATGGACAGTTGAGATTCGTAGGATGACCTGGCAATTGTTCGAAATATGCCCTAGAGGCAATAATAAATAGGTTATTATTATATTTCCTTGTTCATGATAATCGTTTATTATCCATGCTAGAATTGTATTGATAGGAAACTCAGATACATGTGTGGATACATAGACAACACCATGTCCCTAGTAAGCCTCTAGTTGACTAGCTCGTTGATCAATAGATGGTTACGGTTTCCTGACCATGGACATTGGATGTCGTTGATAACGGGATCACATCATTAGGAGAATGATGTGATGGACAAGACCCAATCCTAAGCCTAGCACAAGATCGTGTAGTTCATTTGCTCAGAGCTTTTCTAATGTCAAGTATCATTTCCTTAGACCATGAGATTGTGCAACTCCCGGATACCGTAGGAATGCTTTGGGTGTACCAAACGTCACAACGTAACTGGGTGACTATAAAGGTGCACTACAGGTATCTCCGAAAGTGTCTGTTGGGTTGGCATGAATCGAGACTGGGATTTGTCACTCCGTGTAAACGGAGAGGTATCTCTGGGCCCACTCGGTAGGACATCATCATAATGTGCACAATGTGACCAAGGAGTTGATCACGGGATGATGTGAGTTACGGAACGAGTAAAGAGACTTGCCGGTAACGAGATTGAACAAGGTATAAGGATACCGACGATCGAATCTCGGGCAAGTAACATACCGATGGACAAAGGGAATTGCATACAGGATTGATTGAATCCCTGACATCGTGGTTCATCCGATGAGATCATCGTGGAACATGTGGGAGCCAACATGGGTATCCAGATCCCGCTGTTGGTTATTGACCGGAGAACGTCTCGGTCATGTCTGCATGGTTCCCGAACCCATAGGGTCTACACACTTAAGGTTCGATGACGCTAGGGTTATAGGGAAAGTATGTACGTGGTTACCGAATGTTGTTCGGAGTCCCGGACGTCACGAGGAGTTCCGGAATGGTCCGGAGGTAAAGATTTATATATGGGAAGTCCTGTTTTGATCACCGGAAAAGTTTCGGGTGATATCGGTAATGTACCGGGACCACCGGGAGGGTCCCGGGGGTCCACCAAGTGGGGCCACCAGCCCCAGAAGGCTGCGTGGGCCAAGTGTGGGAGGGGACCAGCCCAGGTGGGCTGGTGCGCCCCACACCAAGGCCCAAGCGCATGGGAGAGTGGGAGGGGGCAAACCCTAGGTCCAGATGGGCCTTAAGGCCCACCCTAGTGGCGCCCCCCTCTCCTCCCCTTGGCCGCCCCCCTTAGATGGGATCTAGGGCTGGCCGCCTCCCCTTGGGGTGGGAACCCTAGAGGGGGCGCAGCCCCCCCCCCAATATATAGTTGAGGTTTGGGGCTGCCCAAGACACGAGAACGTCTCTCTTTCGGCGCAGCCCTACCCCTTTCCCTCCTCCTCCTCTCCCGCGGTGCTTGGCGAAGCCCTGCGGGATTGCCACGCTCCTCCATCACCACCACGCCGTTGTGCTGCTGCTGGATGGAGTCTTCCCCAACCTCTCCCTCTCTCCTTGCTGGATCAAGGCGTGGGAGACGTCACCGGGCTGCACGTGTGTTGAACGCGGAGGCACCGTTCTTCGGTGCTTAGATCGGAATCAACCGCGATCTGAATCGCTACGAGTACGACTCCCTCATCCGCGTTCTTGCAACGCATCGCGATCTACAAGGGTATGTAGATGCACTCCCCTTCCCCTCGTTGCTAGATTACTCCATAGATTGATCTTGGTGATGCGTAGAAAATTTTGAATTTCTGCTACGTTCCTCTTCAGTGGTATCAGAGCTAGGTCTATGCGCAGTTTCTATGCACGAGTAGAACACAAAGTAGTTGTGGGCATCGATTTTGTCAATTTACTTGCCGTTACTAGTCTTATCTTGATTCGGCGGCATTGTGGGATGAAGCGGCCCGGACCGACCTTACACGTACACTTACGTGAGACAGGTTCCACCGACTGACATGCACTAGTTGCATAAGGTGGCTAGCGGGTGTCTGTCTCTCCCACTTTAGTCGGATCAGATTCGATGAAAAGGGTCCTCATGAAGGGTAAATAGAAATTGGCATATCACGTTGTGGTTTTTGCGTAGGTAAGAAACGTTCTTGCTAGAATCCCATAGCAGCCACGTAAAACATGCAACAACAATTAGAGGACGTCTAACTTGTTTTTGCAGGGTATGCTATGTGATGTGATATGGCCAAAAGGATGTGATGAATGATATATGTGATGTATGAGATTGATCATGTTCTTGTAATAGGAATCACGACTTGCATGTCGATGAGTATGACAACCGGCAGGAGCCATAGGAGTTGTCTTTATTTTTTGTATGACCTACGTGTCATTGAATAACGCCATGTAAATTACTTTACTTTATTGCTAAGCGCGTTAGCCATAGAAGTAGAAGTAATCGTTGGCGTGACAACTTCATGAAGACACAATGATGGAGATCATGATGATGGAGATCATGGTGTCATGCCGGTGACAAAGATGATCATGGTGCCCCGAAGATGGAGATCAAAGGAGCAAGATGATATTGGCCATATCATGTCACTATTTGATTGCATGTGATGTTTATCATGTTATGCATCTTATTTGCTTAGAACGACGGTAGTAAGTAAGATGATCCCTCACTAAAATTTCAAGAGACGTGTTCCCCCTAACTGTGCACCGTTGCGAAGGTTCGTTGTTTCGAAGTACCACGTGATGATCGGGTGTGATAGATTCTAACGTTCGAATACAACGGGTGTTGACGAGCCTAGCATGTACAGACATGGCCTCGGAACACATGCGAAACACTTAGGTTGACTTGACGAGCCTAGCATGTACAGACATGGCCTCGGAACACAAGAGACCGAAAGGTCGAACATGAGTCGTATAGTAGATACGATCAACATGGAGATGTTCACCGATAATGACTAGTCCGTCTCACGTGATGATCGGACACGGCCTAGTTTGACTCGGATCATGTATCACTTAGATGACTAGAGGGATGTCTATCTGAGTGGGAGTTCAATAATCAGATGAACTTCATTATCATGAACATAGTCAAAAAGTCTTTGCAAATTATGTCATAGCTTGCGCTTTAGTTCTACTGTTTAAGATATGTTCCTAGAGAAAATTTAGTTGAAAGTTAATAGTAGCAATTATGCGGAATGGGTCCGTAAACTGAGGAGTGTCCTCATTGCTGCACAGAGGGCTTATGTCCTTAATGCACCGCTCGGTGTGCTGAACCTCAGCGTCGTCTGTAGATGTTGCGAAACATCTGACATACACGTTTTGATGACTACATGATAGTTCAGTGAGTAATGCTAACGGTTTAGAATTGAGGCACCAAAGACGGTTTTTTGAAACGTCGCAGAACATATTAGATGTTCCGAAGACTGAAATTGGGATTTCGGACTAGTGCCCACGCCAAGAGGTATGAGACCTCTGACAAGTTTCTTAAGCCTGCAAACTAAGGGAGAAAAGCTCAATCGTTGAGCATGTGCTCAGATTGTCTGAGTACTACAATCACTTGAATCGAGTGGGAGTTATTCTCCCAGATGAGATAGTGATGGTTCTCCATAGTCACTGCCACCAAGCTAGTAGAGCTTTCTGATGAACTATAACATATCAGGGATAGACATGATGATCCTTGAGCAACTCGCGATGTTTGACACCGCGAAAGTAGAAACAAGAAGGAGCATCAATTGTTGATGGTTAGTAAAACCACTAGTTTCTAGAAGGGCAAGGGAAAAAGGGATACTTCATGAAATAGCAAATCATTTGCCGCTCTAGTGAAGAATCCCAAGGTTGAACCCAAACCCGAGACTAAGTGCTTCTGAAATGAGGGGTGAAAGCTGAATAAAACTATTGCTTATTGATGATTTGGTGCGGCATACAAGAGTATATAAGAGGGTACAAACCGACTTGGGGTAGGGGTACAAAACTGACTTGGACTAGAAGTCGTATACCATAATGACTACTCTAACATCCCCCCGCAGTATCAACGGCAGGCTCGACGACGTTGAGACTGAAACAGATATCTTGAAACAGCTTGGTAGGCAGTGCCTTGGTGAAAATGTCAGCAAACTGAGTCGTAGAGGGAACATGAAGCACCCGAACCTGACCAAGAGCAACCTTTTCACGAACAAAATGAATATCAATCTCAATATGCTTTGTGCGTCGGTGTTGAACTGGATTGCTGGTCATGTAGACTGCTGATATGTTGTCACAATAGACAATAGTGGCCTGCTCAATAGGCCTATGTAGCTCGGAGAGTAACTACCGAATCCAGATTGTATCTGCAACAGCATGTGCCACAGCGCGATACTCAGCCTCGGCCGACGAACGTGAGACTGTAACCTGTCTTTTCGAAGACCAAGAAATCAAATTGTTACCAAGAAAAACACAAAAACCGGAAGTGGACCTTCGAGTGTCAGGACTACCAGCCCAGTCTGCATCAGAGTATGCGGTAAGCGAGTTTGGAGAAGAATTATTGAGGTGGAGACCATGATTGAGAGTTCCTTTTAAATACCGAAGAATGCGTTTAACATGATTATAGTGAGGAACCCGGGGATCATGCATATAGAGACATGCTTGTTGAACAGCAAAAGAGATTTCAGGACGAGTAATGGTGAGATATTGGAGAGCACCTGTTAGGCTACGATAGAGAGTAGGATCGGAAAAGGGTTCACCGGTAGCCGAAAGTTTAAAACTAGTATCGACAGGAGTGCGAGATGATTGACAGTCAAGCATACCAGCACGATTAAGAAGATCAAGAATATACTGGCGTTGGGAAAGAAAAAGGCTGGAGGAATCTCGAACAACAGCAATGCCTAAGAAATGATGAAGGAGTCCTAGGTCAGTCATAGAAAATTCAGATCTAAGAAGAGAGACAATATGATCTAAGAACTTTTGAGAGGAGGCGGTAAGAATGATATCATCTACATAGAGAAGTAAATAGGCAGTGTCAGAAGTTTGATGATACACAAAAAGAGAGGTGTCGGAGAGAGATGGAGTGAAGCCTATTGTTTGAATGAAGGAGGAGAAGCGTTGAAACCAAGCTCGTGGGGCCTGTTTAAGACCGTAGAGAGATTTCTGAAGAAGACATACATGAGTTGGAAAGGATGGATTTTCAAAACCCAGAGGTTGCTGGCAGTAGACAGTTTCTTGAAGGGAACCATGGAGGAAAGCATTTTTAACATCAAGTTGGTGAATGGGCCATGAAGAGGAGACAGCAACACTAAGAACGGTGCGAATGGTGCTAGGTTTAACAACAGGAGAGAAGGTTTCTTCGTAATCAATTCCTTGTTGCTGAGAAAAGCCACGACAAACCCACCTGGCTTTATATCGTGAGAGGCTCCCATCGGAGTGGAACTTTTGGCGAAAAATCCATTTGCCAGAAACAATATTTGTATTGGGAGGACGAGGAACAAGTTGCCAGGTGTTGTTTTGAAGTAAAGCATTATATTCTTCTTGCATGGCAGCGGCCCAATTGGGATCAAGTAGAGCAGTTTTGTAATTCTTTGGAAGAGAAGTGAGAGATACGGAGGTATGAAGGTTTAGGCGGTCTTGGGGTTGATGAAATCCTGATTTGGCCCTAGTACGCATGCGATGATCATTAATCGGGGCTGCTGTAGGAATAGCACGAGGGGGTAAGGTGGGTACTGGTGAGTCCGGCGCAGCGGAAGAGTCGGACGAAGGAGTAGGGCTGGGTGGTGGAGTGGGAGCAGGGCTGGGTGGTGGAGTGGGAGTAGGGGCCGGGGGTGTTGGGGAGGGAGCAGGGGTCGGGGGTGTTGGGGACGTCTCGGGTGGGGTGAGTGTATGGTTGGGATTGGCTATGGTGGGTGTTAATGGTGGTGGTGATAAGTTGTGTTCGGCAGGTAGGGGAGTATATAGTTGGAAAGGACGGGGAGAGGGGGTGTTTGCGGAGCTAGGGGTGTTGGATGGTGTAGTAGTGCGTTGTGAGAAAGGAAAAATGTGCTCAGCAAACGTGACATGACGAGAGACATGAACGTGTCCGGTGTGAAGGTCGAGACAGCGATAGCCTTTGTGCTCGTCAGAGAAGCCGAGAAAAGCACATGGGATAGAGCGTGGTGACAATTTATTTGCAGAAGTGGCGTAGGCATTGGGAAAACAGAGACAGCCGAAAACACGAACCGCGGAGTAGTCGGGGTGGGAAAGAAAGAGGGAATAATAGGGAGTAGTGTTGGGTTTAGTTTTAGAAGGTCGAATATTTAGAAGGAAGGTGGCCATGTGTAGGGCTTCAGCCCAAAACTTGGGAGGCATAGATGATTGAATGAGGAGAGTGCGAACTATATCATTGAGGGTGCGAAGAGAGCGTTCTGCTTTACCATTTTGAGGGGAGGTGTAGGGACATGAGAACCTAAGCAGGATGCCATGTTGTAAGAAGAAAGTACGATTTTTAATGTTATCAAACTCGCGACCATTGTCACATTGGATAAAGCGAATTGGGAGGAAGAAGTGAACAGACACATAGCGTTGAAAATTAAGGAAAAGAGAATGGACCTCGGATTTGTTGCGTAGAGGAAAAGCCCAGACAAAGTGGGTGAAATCATCTAGGATAACAAGGTAGTATTTAAAACCCGAAACACTTGCAATGGGAGAGGTCCATAAATCACAATGTATTAATTCAAAGGGAGAAGTGCTACAAGAACTAGAGAAACTAAAGGGAAGACGCACATGTTTGCCTAATTGACAAGACTCGCAAAACACAGAATTATGAGAGTCCCTATTACATGGTATGGTAAATTCACTAAGCATAGAAGCTAAGACGGCGGGGTTGGGATGGCCCAAGCGACGATGCCAGAGATCGACGGAGGCCAGCATGGATGTTGGAGGGGTGGCGGCAGGAATTCTATTAAGATAATAAAGATCACCGGAGCTATTGAAGCGAGCGATCTCGGCCTTGGTCAGGTAATCCTTCACATAAACCAAAAGGGTCAAATTCAGCCGAAACTAGATTTTCGCAAGTAAATTGGCGAACAGAGATAAGATTTTTAATGAGGGCGGGTGCAACTAGAACATCGCGAAGTAAAAGAGGTTTGGTGGAAGAGGGAAGTTGAGCCTGACCAACACAATATATAGGAATAGATGATCCATCTCCAAGGATAATGGAAGGGAAAGGAGATTTAGTGCAAGAAGATAACCAATTACTAGATGCAGACATATGACTAGAGGCCCCTGAATCAAAGATCCAATCCGTACCTGAGTTTCCTTGTGCAGCAAAGTTATTCATGGCCTGGAGAAAGGCAGCTTGATCCCAGCTCGGCGTCGCAGGTGAGGGTGGCGTCGGAAGCAGTGCGGGCGGATACGATGGTGAAGGCAGTAGGGCCGGCTGGGGAGTGTAGTAGGCATTGGCCGGCTGTGATGGGGGTGGCGTCGGGAGCAGGGCCGGCTGAGGTGTGTAGTAGGCGCCGCCGTCGGAGCTGTAATGACCATAAGGAGCATACGTCGGGGCGGCGTGATAGGCATTGGCCGGCTGTCGGGGGTTGAGAACCCCGGGAGCACCAGTAGGCGGCCGAAGGCCGGGTTGCCAGGCACCTGAGTATGCCGGCGGAGCACCGAGGGTGGACGGAGCGGACCAGGGCATGGGCCATGCTTGAACAAGCCCCGTCCAAGGATCATGAGGAGGCCGCCATGCAACCGCAGATGGAGCACTGGTGGGTGGTGCAGGACTCGGTGCTGGTGATGTCGTAGGCGGAACCGAACGAGTCGACGGCGGCCTGTAGATAGGGTTTTTGCCGCGGTAGTTCGGACTAGGACGCCATCCTGGGGGCGGTTGAACAGATGACGATGCGGACGACCCGGCGGCAGGAGCCGGCCTGGAAGGCGGCTCTGGTGTAGACGACAGAGGAGGACGAGCCGCAGCATGAAAGACCTTGGGGCGAGAGTCCTTGCGAGCTTGTGTTTCCGCCGCGAGTTGTAGCAAGGAACGAACTTCAGCGAAGGTAGGAGGGGGCCGTATCATCGGTATGAACGAGGCTTGCTTGTCGAAGTCTTCGCTGAGGCCGACGACGACGATATTGATTAGCTGTGAGTCGCTAACTGTATCGCCGAGTTCACGGAGCTCATCACCAATGGTCTTAACGCGCTGGCAGAACAGGTTCACCGGGGCGTCTCCTTGGACCATATTGCGAAGCTCGGTGTGGAGAGCGTTTTTCCGAGCGTCGGTGTTGCTTTGGAAGAGCTGACGGAGGGAGTGCCAGATGTTGGCAGCGGTGGCGCCGTCGTGATGCGGGTGTAGAACCACTGGACAACCGCGAGATCGTCTTTCAACCATTGCGGATCGTCGGGGCGGGGAAGACAGTTGGCGGCGACATGCGAGCGCAGGTTGCAGCGGTCGAGGTGGAGATCGAAGAGATGTCTCCAATGGTAGTAGTTGTGGGCGGCGAGATCAAGAACTATGGGGATGTAGGGGCTGACGTCGGAGATTGTGTCAGCAAGAGATATTGGTGCGGCGAGGATGGGTGCAGGGTAGTTTTGTGGAGCTATGGTGAGGGCCGAGAGAGAAGCGGTCGCGCCGTTGGCAGCCTTGGCGATGAGTGCGGCCCGGCGCTCGAAGTAGCCGGGCGGCGGCGGTGGCGTTGGCGGAGCCATACCCTAAACCCTGGGACCGGTATCTGATACCATGAAAGCTGAATAAAACTATTGCTTATTGATGATTTGGTGCGGCATACAAGAGTATATAAGAGGGTACAAACCGACTTGGGGTAGGGGTACAAAACTGACTTGGACTAGAAGTCGTATACCATAATGACTACTCTAACAAGGGGAACGGTCACTGAAGCAGTACTACCCTAGATACTTGGTAGATGAGAAGGCAGGCAAGGTCGACAGAAGTATATTGGATATACGTTATATGAATGTGTACTTTACTAGTACTCCTAGCAGCACCAGGGTTTTAGATACCGGTTCAGTTGCTAAGTGTTAGTAACCCGAAATAAAAGCTGCGGAATAAACGGAGACTAGCTAAAGGTGAGATGATGATATGTGTTGGAAGTGTTTCCAAGGTTGATGTGATCAAGCATCGCATGCTCCCTCTACCATCGAGATTTGGTGTTTGCGTTGAGCATGATTGGATTATGTTTATCGCAATACGGTTATTCATTTAAGGAGAATAATGGTTACTCTATTTATTTGAATAATACCTTCAATGGTCTTGCACCTAAAATGAATCTCGATCGTAGTGATACACATGTTCATGCCAAAAGTAATGATAGTACCACATACTTGTGGCACTGCTATTTGAGTCATATTGGGATAAAACGCATGAAGAAGCTCCATGTAGATGGATCTTTGGACTCACTCGTTTTTGAAAAGATTGAGACATGCGAACCATGTCTATTGGTATATATGCATGAAGAAACTCCATGCAGATGGATCGTTTGGACTCACTTGATTTTGAATCACTTGAGACATGCAAATCATACCACATGGGCAAGATGACTGAAAGGCCTCGTTTTCAGTAAGATGGAACAAGAAAGCAACATGTTGGAAGTAATACATTTTGATGTGTGCAGTCCAATGAGTGCTGAGGCACGCAGTGGATATCAATATGTTCTTACTTCACAGATGATTTGAGTAGATGCTGAGAGTATTTACTTGATGAAACACAAGTCTGAATTATTGAAAGGTTCAAGTAATTTCAGAGTGAAGTTGAAGATCGTGGTGACAAGAGGATAAAATGTCTATGATATGATCATAGAGATATCTGAGTTACGAGTTTGGCACACAATTAAGACATTGCGGAAAGTGTTTCACAATTAATACCGCCTGGAACACCACAGTGTGATGGTGTGTCCGAACATCATAACTGCACCCCTATTGGATATGGTGCATACCATGATGTCTCTTATCGAATTACCACTATCGTTTATGGGTTAGGCATTAGAGACAACCGCATTCACTTTAAAAGGGGCACCACGCAATTCCGTTCAGACGACAGCGTTTAGAGAAACCTAAGTTGTCGTTTCTTAAAAGTTTGGGGCTGCGATGCTTATGTGAAAAAGTTTCAGGCTGATAAACTCGAACCCAAAGCGGATAAATGCATCTTCATAAGAATACCCAAAACAGTTGGGTATACCTCCTATTTCAGATCTGGAAGCAAAAGTAATTGCTTCTAGAAACAGTTCCTTTCTCGGGGGAAAGTTTCTCTCGAAAGAATTGAGTGGGAGGATGGTGGAGATTGATGAGGTTATTGAACCGTCACTTCAAGTAGTGTGTAGCAGGTCACAGGAAGTTGTTCCTGTGGCACCTATACCAATTGAAGTGGAAGCTTATGATAGCGATCATGAAACTTCGGATCAAGTCACTACCAAACCTCGTAGGTCGACAAGGATATGTACTACTCCTGAGTGGTACGGTAATCCTGTCTTAGATATCATGTTGTTAGACAATACTGAACCTACGAGCTATGGAGAAGCGATGGTGGGCCCATATTCCGACAAATGGTTAGAAGCCATGAAATCCGAGATAGGATCCATGTATCAGAACAAAGCATGGATTTTGGTGAACTTGCCCGATGATCGGCAAGCCATTGAGATAAATGGATCTTTAAGAAGAAGACGGACATGGACGGTAATGTTACTGTCTATGAAGCTCGACTTGTGGCAAAGAGAATTTTCACAAGTTCAAGGAGTTGACTACGATGAGATTTTCTCATCCATAGCGATGCTTAAGTCTGTCGAAATCATGTTAGCATTAGCTGCATTTATGAAATCTGGCAGATGGATGTCAAAACAAGTTCCCTTACCAGTTTTCGTAAGGAAAGGTTGTATGTGATACAATCAGAAAGGTTTTGTCCTAAGGATGCTAAAAGGTATGCTAGCTCCAGCGATCCTTCCATGGACTAGAGCAAGCATCTCGGAATCAGAATATACGCTTTGATGGAGTGATCAAAGTTTTTGGGTTTATACAAAGTTTGTTAGAAACTTGTATTTACAATAAAGTGAGTGGGAGCACTACAACATTTCTGATAAGTATATGTGAATGACATATTGTTGATCCGAAATGAAGTAAAATTTCTGGAAAGCATAAAGGGTTGTTTGAAAGGAGTTTTTTCAAAGGAAGACCTGGATAAAGCTGCTTACATATTGGGCATCGAGATCTATAGAGATAGATCAAGACGCCTGATGATACTTTCAAAGAACGCACACCTTGACATGATTTTGAAAGAGTTCAAAATAGATCAGCAGAGAAGGAGTTCTTGGTTGTGTTACAAGGTGTGAGTATTGAGTAAGACTCAAGACCCGACCACAGCAGAAGAGAGAGAAAGGACGAAGGTCGTC
This sequence comes from Triticum aestivum, assembly GCF_018294505.1. Classification (NCBI taxonomy): domain Eukaryota; kingdom Viridiplantae; phylum Streptophyta; class Magnoliopsida; order Poales; family Poaceae; genus Triticum; species Triticum aestivum. The sequence continues at coordinate 48,916,428 of NC_057799.1, read as the reverse complement.
CCCTATGCTTTAGACGTAGGCTCTATAGTATGCTATGCTGTGTACCGCACATGAAGTGTGCCTTGCCATGAGTTGGTCAAGGGGTACAATAGTGATCCGGAATGGATCACATGACAGCGGTCGAACTTATCCTTAATATCTAGTGGACTAAGGAATTTTCTCGATTATGGAGGTGAAAAGGAGTTCGTCGTAAAGGGTTACGTCGATGCGAACTTTGACACTAATCCGGATGACTCTGAGTAGTAAACCGGATTCGTATAGTAGAGCAGTTATTTGAAATGGCTCCAAGTAGCGCGTGGTAGCATCCACAAGATGACATAGATATTCGTAAAGCACACACGGATCTGAAAGGTTCAGACCCGTTGACTAATAACCTCTCTCGCAAGCATAACATGATCAAACCAGAACTCATTGAGTGTTAATCACATAGTGATGTGAACTACATTGTTGACTCTAGTAAACTCTTTAGATGTTGGTCACATGGTGATGTGACCTGTCAGTGTTAATCACATGGTGATGTGAACTAGATTATTGACTCTAGTGCAAGTGGGAGACTGTTGGAAATATGCCCTAGAGGCAATAATAAATAGGTTATTATTATATTTCCTTGTTCATGATAATCGTTTATTATCCATGCTAGAATTGTATTGATAGGAAACTCAGATACATGTGTGGATACATAGACAACACCATGTCCCTAGTAAGCCTCTAGTTGACTAGCTCGTTGATCAATAGATGGTTACGGTTTCCTGACCATGGACATTGGATGTCGTTGATAATGGGATCACATCATTAGGAGAATGATGTGATGGACAAGACCCAATCCTAAGCCTAGCACAAGATCGTGTAGTTCGTTTGCTCAGAGCTTTTCTAATGTCAAGTATCATTTCCTTAGACCATTAGATTGTGCAACTCCCGGATACCGTAGGAATGCTTTGGGTGTACCAAACGTCACAACGTAACTGGGTGGCTATAAAGGTGCACTACACGTATCTCCGAAAGTGTCTGTTGGGTTGGCACGAATCGAGACTGGGATTTGTCCCTCCGTGTAAACGGAGAGGTATCTCTGGGCCCACTCGGTAGGACATCATCATAATGTGCACAATGTGACCAAGGGAGTTGATCACGGGATGATGTGAGTTACGGAACGAGTAAAGAGACTTGCCGGTAACGAGATTGAACAAGGTATCGGGATACCGACGATCGAATCTCGGGCAAGTACCATACCGGTAGACAAAGGGAATTGTATATGGGATTGATTAAATCCTTGACATCATGGTTCATCCGATGAGATCATCGTGGAACATGTGGGAGCCAACATGGGTATCCAGATCCCGCTGTTGGTTATTGGCCCGAGAACGTCTCGGTCATGTCTGCATGGTTCCCGAACCCGTAGGGCCTACACACTTAAGGTTCGATGACGCTAGGGTTATAGGGAATAGATATACATGGTTACCGAATGTTTTTCGGAGTTCCGGATGAGATCCCGAACGTCACGAGGAGTTCCGAAATGGTCCGGAGGTAAAGATTTATATATGGGAAGTCCTGTTTTGGTCACCGGAAAAGTTTCGGGTGCTATCGGTAACGTATCGGGACCACCGGGAGGGTCCCGGGGGTCCACCAGGTGGGGCCACTGGCCCCAGAGGGCTCCATGGGCCAAGTGTGGGAAGGGACCAGCCCCTAGGTGGGCTGGTGCGTCTCCCACAAGGGGCCCAGGGCGCAGGAAGGGGGGGAAGGGGGAAACCCTAGGCTCAGATGGGCCTAAGGCCCACCTAGTGGTGCGCCCCCCTCTCTCCCCCCTTGGCCGCCCCTCCAAGTCCCATCTAGGTCTGGCCGCACCCCTTGGGGGGGGAACCCTAGATGGGGACGCAGCCCCTCCCCCTCCCCTATATATAGTGGGGTTTTTGGGGCTGCCATGGACATGAGAACATCTCTCTCTTTGGCGCAGCCCTACCCCTCTCCCTCCTCGTCTCTCGCAGTGCTTGGCGAAGCCTTGCTAGAGTGCCACGCTCCTCCATCACCACCATGCCGTTGTGCTGCTGCTGGACGGAGTCTTCCCCAACCTCTCCCTCTCTCCTTGCTGGATCAAGGCGTGGGAGACATCACCGGGCTGCACGTGTGTTGAACGCGGAGGCGCCGTGGTTCGGCGCTTAGATCGGAATCAACCGCGATCTGAATCGCTACGAGTACGACTCCTTCATCCGCGTTCTTGCAACGCTTCCGCATCGCGATCTACAAGGGTATGTAGATGCACTCCCCTTCCCCTCGTTGCTAGATTACTCCATAGATTGATCTTGGTGATGCGTAGAAAATTTTGAATTTCTGCTACGTTCCTCTTCAGCAGTATGTTCGAAACATGAAGGCGACCACCATGCTGATACATCAGATGAGGCACACAATCATTCGGGATTATCTGTTGAAAAACATAGTAATAACTTCGTAGTTAGCAATGATGTACTAGTTTGAGAAGTATGCAAAAGATGCAAGGATGTCGTAATAGTAAAAAAATCTTACCTGGGTATCTCCATGGAAGTTACTGTTGTTCAACACGTGCACTAGTGGCACGTATTGACCATAATATTGAGGAGTTTGATTGTAGATATTGTAATTCTCAAGATCAGTACCAAATGCGATCAGATGATTTTTCTCCTGATAAGATAATTCGCAGTCATCGTAGTGGGTTTTGTCTACCATCTTCCGCACATTCTTTGAAGAATGAAAATAAGCTGTCAATGGAAATAAGTTGTTAACTATTTTGAAATAAACAATATAAATTAGTTAATAACTATGTTTGAGAAACTCACATAGCGGTAGAATTGGAGGCGTATCAACAAGGACCCAAATGTGCAGATTGTTTTGCTCGATTTCAGGATCACCAAGATCCATGGTGACAAGCATATCCTCATGAAAACCATACATCTTGCAAAGTGCTTTTCCAATTTTTGCAACCAAAATGGGTTACGCTCTCAGAATCCATACCATGATGGGTCCTTTGGTGAATTTTCTTTGTTTCCATACTTTCATGGTCTTCAAAACCCATCCTCTCCAAGACATAGCGTCTTGCATAGCATGGGATAAGCTAGTCGAATTGTAAAAGATGATAAGTACACGTTGAAATATATAGTTGAAGTCGTGCTTAATTACGAAAAAAACACTTGTCGTTGTTGCGTACCGTTTCAACATCGAAGGTCTCCTCGAGCTTAATGCTGAAGCGTCGTTCTTCGTCCAGTTCAATGAACCTGTCGCACAGACCTCGGTCGTCGTGGCACCAGTCGCACTCCCCCGGGAGACTTTCGTCGTCCGAGTACGACATTTCCTATGTTCATAAAAACCTAAATTAGATAAACCCTATAAGCTATCAACTAATCAAATGCATACGCCTTGCATAGTGCTCTGCAATTTTAGCTTTCAAAGTAGGAGTACTTTTCTAATTTGAGCATTCAATAAGCAAAACCAAATCGTAAAATAAAGTAGTATTCAAATTAGCATGCATTCAATTATAAGCAAAACTACATCATCTCTTGCGTCCGTACATCGTCGAATATTATCACTAATACACCTCCAATACTATCATACATATAGCATCGCTAATACAGCTAGAACCGTAGCACCCGACGGGTATCGGCGCGGGCCGTGGACACCCAAAGAGAAGGAACCATCACAGGATCATAGCTCCAGTGAGATCCCTGAAGAACCTGCCAGGTATTGTCGGACCTGCCCTCCAACGCAACCATGTAGCGACGGATGTGCTCGTCCTCCTCGCTGACATGGTGACATACCACCTCCGCGGTGTCCGGAACCCTCGGCACCATCACTGGCCCACGCGACCGCCACCAAACAAGGATCGGGTCAACGACGGGCTGGCTCCTCACCAACCTACGCCCCCCGGAAGGTAGCACCTCCCAATACCAGCCCGGCGGAGCCCAGTCTCGAGCATGGCCCCTCTGATCAAGCCGGCCTCCTCCGCCGAGTCGACGACGAGGGTGCCGGATAGGCATCGTCGACGTCGATGCAGGAATAATTGCTTGAACTAAAAAAATAAACTAGTTCTATTAATTTTCTTGCTAAAAATAAACTACTTCTATATATAGTAAAATAAAGTGGTTTTCTTAAATAAACTAGTTCAACTACTACTAAGCACTTAATTACTATAAATAAAATAAAGTAGTACTTACTAAAAATAAACTACTTCTATATATAGTAAAATTAAGTAGTTTTATTAAATCAACTAGTTCAACTACTAATTAAGCACTTACTACAAATAAAATAAAGTAGTACTTACTAAAAATAAACTACTTCTATAGTAAAATAAAGTAGCTTTATTAAATAAACTAGTTCAACTACTACTAAGCACTTAATTACTATAAATAAAATAAAGTAGTACTTACTAAAAATAAACTACTTCTCTATATAGTAAAATTAAGTAGTTTTATTAAATCAACTAGTTCAACTACTAATTAAGCACTTACTATAAATAAAATAAAGTAGTACTTACTAAAAATAAACTACTTCTATAGTAAAATAAAGTAGTTTTATTAAATCAACTAGTTCAACTACTAAGCACTTACTAAAAATAAACTTGTTTAACTAGTTCTATTATTTATCGACCCCCCCCCTCTCATGTCGAAGTTATCGGGGAGGGGTTATATCGACAAAGACATACCCGATAAAAAATAAGAAGAGGAAGAAGAATAAAAAAAGAGGAGAAGAAGAAAGGAATAGAGGAGAAGATCGAAGAAAAAAAAGAAGAAAAAAAAGAGGAGAAGAAGAAAGGAATAGAGGACTTTCTTTTTCTCCTCTTTTTTTTTATTTTTTTCCTCTTCTTATTTATTTCTCCACTTCTTCCTCTCCTCTTCTTCTCCTTCTTCTTCTCCTTCTTCCTCTTCTTATTTTCCTTTTTCCTCTCCTTCTTTTTCTACTTCTTCCTTCTTCCTCTTTTCTTCCTTTTCATTATTTTAGTTTTTCCTCTCCGATCCACTAACCTAGAATGTACTATCCTAAAATGCACTAAGAGTAGAACTAATAACCTAAAATGCACTAAATCAACTAACCCTTAAATGTAAGTTTTGCAACACAATTTTTTCCTCTCTTCTAACCATAAACATTGAACAAAAATAAAACTATACAGCCTAAAAGTGCTATGAACAAAAAACTATGAACAAAAAAAACTATGAACAGAAAAACTATGAACACATGCACATACATCCATCCATATACATGCATATCCATCCATACATACATACATATATCCATATACATACATACATAAAAAAACAGGGGCGGCGGCAGCCGCGGCAATGCACAGATCGGGATGGGAAGGGGCTCACTCGGGGCTCGAGGCAGGACGACGACGACGAGGCCGGTGACAAGGACGACGACGAGGCCGGCGACGATGACGGCGATGAGGACGGCGGGCTCGTGGGAGGGGTACGCGCGCGGCGAGGGCTCGGGGAGGAGAGGCTCGGGGGCGGTGACGGCGACGGTGAGGACGACGTCGACGGCGGGTCAGGGGCGCGGCGACGGCGTCGGGGCAGGGGCTCGGGGCGGCGACGGCGACGGCGACGAGGAACGGCCTGGCGGCGTCGGGGGGAATGGGAGCATTTGGCGAAATTTCCACAAGTACTACCTTATATAGCAAAACCAATGGTCCCGGTTCGTGGCACCAACCGGGACGAATGCCCACCTATGGTTCCGGTTGGTGGCACGAACCGGGACCATAGGTCAATTTTCGGCAGCCCAAAGGGCGGGAAACAGAGGCATATGGTCCTGGTTGGTGGCACGAACCGGGACCATACGTGGGCATTGGTTCCGGTTGGTGCCACGAACCGAGACCATAGCCAACCTATGGTTCCGGATGGTGGCACGAACCGGGACCATAGGCCTTGTGCTGGCACGGTGCGGTGGGAAGTTTAGTCCCACCTCGCTAGTTGAGAGCGGCTCGGGGTGGTCTATAAGCTTTGGTGCCGCCACCATCTCGAGCTCCTCTCTATTGCAGGCTTACGGGCCTAATCTCTACTTTGCCATGCCTGTTGGGCCTATTGGGCGTTCTGCGGGCCTGAATCCTGGCCCATTGTAGGGTTTCTAGTCGTATTCAGGCCGTGGAGGCCCAGTAGGTGGCATTTTTCTCTTTTTATTTTTTTATTTCTACTTAAAACTAAATACTTATAGTTTTTTAGTGATTTCTTTTTGCTTTTAGGTAACAAAAATTATAAACTTTCTGTTAGTGCCATTAGTTTTGAAATTTGAATTTTTTTTAAATGTATGTGAATCACTAGTTTTATGAATAACTTTACTATAAAAATAGATTTTTGAGTGATTCTTTTTCCTGCTATTTAATATTACTGTGTTTTATCATTATACTCAATTTGGTAATTTTAGGTTATTTTAAATATCTGTTTTAATCAAAAATATTTTTTTAAATTTTTTTTGCTATTAAATTGTTTTTGCTATTAAATTCTTTTTAGTTGATTCTTTTTGCTATTGAAGAATATTATAGTTTTTTTAGTTGATCATAACATAATATTTTAATTGATTTTAGTTTTTTAGTAGATCATAACAAATATTATAGTTTTATGCGTATTTTTCATGCATTTACTGATTTTTTTGAGCTATAAGACCCTGAAATTGAAAAGCATTTCAAATGAACTTCGAAAAGGTTGAAAATTGGCTTGGTATCATCATTTCACCCACATAGCATCTGCAAGAAAGTTGAGAGGGTTACGGCAACAACTAGATGCACTTCGTGTATAAAACGGACAATCTCTTTCGAAGTATCAGGGTTTCAGACGAAAGCTCATCTGTTACAAAGGGATTTAATTTTTTTGAACTATTTGAGCTCCAGACTTCTTGTGTGTTCAAAATGCACCATTCAAAGCAACATCAACAATTGTCAACCCTTTCTGACGTCATTTGTTATTTTTGATGCATTTACAACTTTTTTGAGCTATAAGACCCGGAAATTGAAAAGCATTTCAAATGAACTCCGATAAGGTTGCAAATTGGCATGGTATCATCATTTCACACGAAAACTCGTCTGTTACAACATGCATTTCATTTCTTCACATGTAACTGCAATGATATTCTAGATCAAAGGCATCATCATAATAGTTGTAGAGAGAAAGTCTTCATTTTTTCTTCGCTTGTGTCGTTTGCTTATTGTGCCGTAACCATGGATAATCTTCATCGTTTATTAGGATGCTTGGGTCAGCCTTGACTTTGAAGGGAGGAATTTCAGGAAACTTTTCATAATCTTCAGACATGTCTGTCTTGCCCTCCACTCCCACGATGTCCCTTTTTCCTGAAAGAACTATGTGGTGCTTTGGCTCGTCGTATGATGTATTCGCTTCCTTATCTTTTCTTTTTCTCGGTTTGGTAGACATGAACTTCACATAGATAACCTGTGCCACATCATTGACAAGGGCAAACGGTTCGTCTGTGTACCCAAGATTGTTCAGATCCACTGTTGTCATTCCGTACTGTGGGTCTACCTGTATCCCGCCTCCTGACAGATTGACCCATTTGCACTTAAACAAAGGGACCTTAAAATCATGTCCGTAGTCAAGTTCCCATATGTCCACAATGTAACCATAATATGTGTCCTTTCCCCTCTCAGTTGCTGCATCAAAGAGGACACCGCTGTTTTGGTTGGTGCTCTTTTGATCTTGGGCGATCGTGTAAAATGTATTCCCATTTATCTCGTAACCTTTGTAAGTCAATACAATCGAAGATGGTCCCCTGGACAACGAGTACAGCTCATCACAAACAGTGTTGTCACCTCTAAGACGTGTTTCCAACCAACTGCTGAAAGTCCTGATGTGTTCACACGTAATCCAGTCGTCGCACTGCTCCGGGTGTTTTGAGCGCAGACTGTTCTTGTGTTCATCGACATACGGGGTCACCAAGGTAGAGTTCCGTAGAACTGTGTAGTGTGCTTGAGACCAAAAATATCCATCCCTGCATATTCTTGAGTCCCCTCCAAGCGTGCCTTTTCCAGTCAGTCTCCCCTCATACCGCGATTTAGGGAGACCTATCTTCTTAAGGCCAGGAATGAAATCAACACAAAACCCAATGACATCCTCTGTTTGATAGCCCATGGAGATGCTTCCTTCTGGCCTAGCGCGGTTACGGACATATTTCTTTAGGACTCCCATGAACCTCTCAAAGGGGTACATATTGTGTAGAAATACGGGGCCCAGAATGACAATCTCGTCGACTAGATGAACTAGGACGTGCGTCATGATATTGAAGAAGGATGGTGGGAACACCAGCTCAAAACTGACAAGACATTGCGCCACATCACTCCTTAGCCTTGGTATGATTTCTGGATCGATCACCTTCCGAGAGATTGCATTGAGGAATGCACATAGCTTCACAATGCCGACGGCGACAACGTCAACGCTGCGCCTCCTCACCTCCCGCAGCGGACGGGATTCGGCCGGATCTGTGACCACCGGTGAGGAGAGAGATAGAGTAGACACTGTCATCTTGTTTTGATATGGAGAGGTGAGAGAGCGAGATGCGAGAAACTCTATCAAACAAGAGGCTATAATGGAGTAAAAAATCTCTCCATAGCAGTGGTTTTAAATAGAATACGCGCGTTCCCGGAAAAAAGAAACAAAAATTGGCGGACAATTTTTCTAACGTACCAAGAAAGAAAACTCGATCAAAAACACGCCCCCGCTTCCAGGTCGCGAGAGTCGTCGCGCACACACACATAGACATAGACATGCATATCCGTGTTTACGTAAAATTCCATTTCCATCTCCATCTCCAATCATATTTGTCCAACTGGCACATTATTTACGTTGTTAATTATATACGCAACAATATTAATGTACAACATCTCTTGTTTGCGCACGTCCGGACCGCTGCCACGGCCGGTCCTGACCAACCCGAACCCTCTTCATCACCCGCACGTGCTTCCCGCCCGAAACGGTCAGTGCCGCATTCATACCCGGCCAGAGAGGACGCGACCTCTCACTGGCGCCGGCATTGAAGCGGCGCGCCGGCCGAGAGAGCGTCGCCCGTGCCACTTCCGGGTGCACGCGGCTGCTCCGCGTTCAAAGGTCGCAATAGCCGGCTACAACATGCATGTAAAAAGTTCTTGGGAGTCCGTGCTACAGCTAGCTATCCTCCCCCCAACTCGTCAATCTCTTCCAGTAGTGCTAGTACTCCATGGCGCGATCCATCGACAAGCAGGCGGGAAAGTTGTCGTATACTCGGTTTGCGGTGAGTGGCATGCTGAGCGACCGTGTGGGGTCGAGCCGTGGAGGAGGGTGAGACACGAACACGACAGACGTGATTTAAACGTTGGTTTTCCTCGATGGCGCGATCCAACGAAACGAAACGTTGGTTTCTCTCCGTTTCCATTTTTTCTCCGGAAAAACGGAAACTTTCCCCTCCATTTTCATTCCTATTCCAAGGTCGCCCCGTTACAACATTCCATCAAATACAAAGGAAAACTAACACGCATGCTGATGCATCTCAATGATTCACAGATCATAGCCAATATTTACTTCACAACTAAAGAAAAAAGTTGTGAGAGCGTGTACGAAAGAAAAACTACTGATGGGGTCACTACGACTTAAACCCTAAACCCTAAACATGATTTAATTTCCTGGCCAGGTAGAACCTGTCGAAGGAAAGACGACTGGCACCCTTGGATCATACGATGCTTTTGTGCAGTTCCACTAAAATCGACCTGAGTATCCCTGATGGCAAAGATATTGAAGAAGTGTGATTAGAATAATAGTACTGGCACTAGTTCATGAGACATACACTCATCACAAGTTGAAGCCGGTAGTGTTGGGGAACGTAGTAATTTCAAAAAAATTCCTACGCACATGCAAGATCATGGTGATGCATAGCAACGAGAGGGGAGAGTGTTGTCCACGTACCCTCGTAGACCGACAGCGGAAGCGTTATCACAACGCGGTTGATGTAGTCGTACGTCTTCACGATCCGACCGATCAAGTACCGAACGCACGGCACCTCCGAGTTCTACAAACGTTCAGCTCGATGACGTCCCTCGAACTCCGATCCAGCTGAGTGTTGAGGGAGAGTTTCGTCAGCATGACGGCGCGGTGACGATGATGATGTTCCACCGAAGCAGGGCTTCGCCTAAGCTCCGCAACGGTATTATCGAGGTGTAATTTGGTGGAGGGGGGCACCGCACACGGCTAAGAGATCTCAAGGATCAATTGTGGTGTCTATGGAGTGCCCCCTGCCCCCGTATATAAAGGATGGAGGAGGGGAGGCCGGCCAGCCCCTCGGGCGCGCCAGAAGGTTGGAGTCCTACTAGGACTCCCTAGTCCTAGTAGGATTCCTCCTCCCACATGGAATAGGAAAAGGGGAAGGGAAAAGAGAAGGAAGGAAGGAGGCGCCCCCCTTCCCTAGTCCAATTCGGACCAGACCAAGGGGAGGGGCGCAGCCACCTTTTGAGGCCTTTCTCTCCTTTCCCGTATGGCCCATTAAGGCCCAATACGAATTCCCGTAACTCTCCGGTACTCCGAAAAATACCCGAATCACTCGGAACCTTTCCGAAGTCCGAATATAGTCGTCCAATATATCGATTATTGTGTCTCGACCATTTCGAGACTCCTCGTCATATCCCCGATCTCATCCGGGACTCCGAACTCTTTCGGTACATCAAAACTCAATAAAACTGTCATCGTAACGTTAAGCGTGCGGACCCTACGGGTTCGAGAACTATGTAGACATGACCGAGACACGTCTCCGGTCAATAACCAATAGCGGGACCTGGATGCCCATATTGGCTCCCACATATTCTACGAAGATCTTTATCGGTCAGACCGCATAACAACATACGTTGTTCCCTTTGACACCGGTATGTTACTTGCCCGAGATTTGATCGTCGGTATCTCGATACCTAGTTCAATCTCGTTACCGGCAAGTCTCTTTACTCGTTCCGTAATACATCATCCCGCAACTAACTCATTAGTCACAATGCTTGCAAGGCTTATAGTGATGTGCATTACCGAGTGGGCCCAGAGATACCTCTCCGACAATCGGAGTGACAAATCCTAATCTCGAAATACGCCAACCCAACAAGTACCTTTGGAGACACCTGTAGAGCACCTTTATAATCACCCATTTACGTTGTGACGTTTGGTAGCACACAAAGTGTTCCTCCGGTAAACGGGAGTTGCATAATCTCATAGTCATAGGAACATGTATAAGTCATGAAGAAAGCAATAGCAACATACTAAACGATCGGGTGCTAAGCTAACGGAATGGGTCAAGTCAATCACGTCATTCTCCTAATGAGGTGATCCCGTTAATCAAATGACAACTCATGTCTATGGCTAGGAAACATAACCATCTTTGATTAACGAGCTAGTCAAGTAGAGGCATACTAGTGACACTCTGTTTGTCTATGTATTCACACATGTATTATGTTTCCGGTTAATACAATTCTAGCATGAATAATAAACATTTATCATGATATAAGGAAATAAATAATAACTTTATTATTGCCTCTAGGGCATATTTCCTTCAGTCTCCCACTTGCACTAGAGTCAATAATCTAGTTCACATCGCCATGTGATTTAACATGAATAGTTCACATCACCATGTGATTAACACCCATAGTTCACATCGTCATGTGACCATCACCCAAAAGGTTTACTAGAGTCAGTAATCTAGTTCACATCGCTATGTGATTAACACCCAAAGAGTACTAAGGTGTGATCATGTTTTGCTTGTGAGATAATTTTAGTCAACGGGTCTGTCACATTCAGATCCGTAAGTATTTTGCAAATTTCTATGTCTACAATGCTCTGCATGGAGCTACTCTAGCTAATTGCTCCCACTTTCAATATGTATCTAGACCGAGACTTAGAGTCATCTAGATTAGTGTCAAAACTTGCATCGACGTAACTCTTTACGACGAACCTTTTGTCACTTCCATAATCGAGAAACATATCCTTATTCCACTAAGGATAATTTTGACCGCTGTCCAGTGATCTACTCCTAGATCACTATTGTACTCCCTTGCCAAAATCAGTGTAGGGTATACAATAGATCTGGTACACAGCATGGCATACTTTATAGAACCTATGGCCAAGGCATAGGGAATGACTTTCATTCTCTTTCTATCTTCTGCCGTGGTCGGGTTTTGAGTCTTACTCAATTTCACGCCTTGTAACACAGGCAAGAACTCTTTCTTTGACTGTTCTATTTTGAACTACTTCAAAATCTTATTAAGGTATGTACTCATTGAAAAAAACTTATCAAGCGTCTTGATCTATCTCTATAGATCTTGATGCTCAATATGCAAGCAGCTTCACCGAGGTCTTTCTTTGAAAAACTCCTTTCAAACACTCATTTATGCTTTGCAGAATATTTCTACATTATTTCCGATCAACAATATGTCATTCACATATACTTATCAGAAATGTTGTAGTGCTCCCACTCACTTTTTTTGTAAATACAGGCTTCACCGCAAGTCTGTATAAAACTATATGCTTTGATCAACTTATCAAAGCGTATATTCCAACTCTGAGATGCTTGCACCAGTCCATTGATGGATCGCTGGAGCTTGCATATTTTGTTAGCACCTTTAGGATTGACAAAACCTTCTGGTTGTATCATATACAACTCTTCTTTAATAAATCCATCAAGGAATGCAGTTTTGTTTATCCCTTTGCCAGATTTCATAAAATGCGGCAATTGCTAACATGATTCGGACAGACTTAAGCATAGATACGAGTGAGAAACTCTCATCGTAGTCAACATCTTGAACTTGTCGAAAACCTTTTTGCGACAATTCTAGCTTTGTAGATAGTGACACTACTATCAGCGTCCGTCTTCCTCTTGAAGATCCATTTAATCTCAATGGCTCGCCGATCATTGGGCAAGTCAATCAAAGTCCATACTTTGTTCTTCATACATGGATCTCATCTCAGATTTCATGGCCTCAAGCCATTTTGCGGAATCTGGGCTCACCATCGCTTCTTCATAGTTCGTAGGTTCGTCATGGTCTAGTAACATAACCTCCAGAACAGGATTACCGTACCACTCTGGTGCGGATCTTACTCTGGTTTACCTACGAGGTTTGGTAGTAACTTGATCTGAAGTTACATGATCATCATCATTAACTTCCTCACTAATTGGTGTAGAAGTCACAGGAACAGATTTCTGTGATCCAATAAGGGAGCAGGTACAGTTACCTCATCAAGTTCTACTTTCCTCCCACTCACATCTTTCGAGAGAAACTCCTTCTCTAGAAAGGATCCATACTTAGCAACGAATGTCTTGCCTTCGGATCTGTGATAGAAGGTGTACCCAACTGTCTCCTTTGGGTATCCTATGAAGACACATTTCTCCGATTTAGGTTTGAGCTTATCAGGATGAAACTTTTTCACATAAGCATCGCAACCCCAAAATTTTAAGAAACGACAACTTTGGTTTCTTGCCAAACCACAGTTCATAAGGCGTCGTCTCAACGGATTTTGATGGTGCCCTATTTAACGTGAATGCAGCTGTCTCTAATGCATAACCCCCAAAACGATTAGTGGTAAATTGGTAAGAGACATCATAGATTGCACTATATCCAATAAAGTACGGTTATGACGTTCGGACACACCATTATGCTGTGGTGTTCCAGGTGGCATGAATTTGTGAAACTATTCCACATTGTTTTAACTGAAGGCCAAACTCGTAACTTAAATACTCTTCTCCACGATCAGATCGTAGAAACTTTATTTTCTTGTTACGATGATTTTCTGCTTCACTCTGAAATTATATGAACTTTTCAAATGTTTCAGACTCTTGTTTCATTAAGTAGATATACCCATATCTGCTCAAATCATCTGTGAAGGTCAGAAAATAATGATACCTGCTACGAGCCTCAATATTCATCGGACCACATACATCTGTATGTATGATTTCCAACAAATCTGTTGCTCTCTCCATAGTTCCGGAGAACGGCGTTTTAGTCATCTTGCCCATGAGGCACGGTTCGCAAGCATCAAGTGATTCATAATCAAGTGATTCCAAAATCCCATCAGTATGGAGTTTCTTCATGCGCTTTACACCAATATGACCTAAACGGCAGTGCCACAAATAAGTTGCACTATCATTATTAACTTTGCATCTTTTGGCTTCAATATTATGAATATGTGTATCACTACGATCGAGATCCAACAAACCATTTTCGTTGGTGTGTATGACCATAGAAGGTTTTATTCATGTAAACAGAACAACAATTGTTCTCTAATTTAAATGAATAACCGTATTGCAATAAACATGATCAAATCATATTCATGCTCAACGCAAACACCAAATAACACTTATTTAGTTTCAACACTAATCCCGAAAGTACAGGGAGTGTGCGATGATGATCATATCAATCTTGGAACTACTTCCAACACACATCGTTACCTCGCCTTTTACTAGTCTCTGTTTATTCTGCAACTCCCGTTTTCGAGTTACTACTCTTTAGCAACTGAACCAGTATCAATTACCGAGGGGTTGCTATAAACACTAGTAAAGTACACATCAATAATCTGTATATCAAATATACCTTTGTTCACTTTTACTAGTCTCTGTTTATTCTGCAACTCCCGTTTCGAGTTACTACTCTTAGCAACTGAACCAGTATCAATTACCGAGGGGTTGCTATAAACACTAGTAAAGTACACATCAATAATCTGTATATCAAATATACCTTTGTTCACTTTGCCATCCTTCTTATCCACCAAATAGTTGGGGTAGTTCCGCTTCTAGTGACCAGTCCCTTTGCAGTAGAAGCACTTAGTCTCAGGCTTAGGACCAGACTTAGGCTTCTTCACTTGAGCAGCAACTTGCTTGCCGTTCTTCTTGAAGTTCCCCTTCTTCCCTTTGCCCTTTTCTTGAAACTAGTGGTCTCGTCAACCATCAACACTTGATGTTTTTCTTGATTTCTACCTTCGTCGATTTCAGCATCACGAAGAGCTCGGGAATTACTTTCGTCATCCCTTGCATACTATAGTTCATCACGACGTTCTACTAACTTGGTGATGGTGACTAGAGAATTCTGTCAATCACTATTTTATCTGGAAGATTAACTCCCACTTGATTCAAGCGATTGTAGTACCCAGACAATCTGAGCACATGCTCACTAGTTGAGCGATTCTCCTCCATCTTTTAGCTATAGAACTTGTTGGAGACTTCATATCTCTCAACTCGGGTATTTGCTTGAAATATTAACTTCAACTCCTGGAACATCTCATATGGTCCATGACGTTCAAAACGTCTTTGAAGTCCCGATTCTAAGCCGTTAAGCATGGTGCACTAAACTATCAAGTAGTCATCATATTGAGCTAGCCAAACGTTCATAACGTCTGCATCTGCTCCTGCAATAGGTCTGTCACCTAGCGGTGCATCAAGGACATAATTTTTCTGTGCAGCAATGAGGATAATCCTCAGATCACGGATCCAATCCGCATCTTTGCTACTAACATCTTTCAACATAATTTTCTCTAGGAACATATAAAAAATAAAACAGGGAAGCAACAACGCGAGCTATTGATCTACAACATAATTTGCAAAATACTATCAGGACTAAGTTCATGATAAATTTAAGTTCAATTAATCATATTACTTAAGAACTCCCACTTAGATAGATATCCCTCTCATCATCTAAGTGATTACGTGATCCAAAGCAACTAAACCATGTCCGATTAACACGTGAGATGGAGTAGTTTCAATGGTGAACATCACTATGTTGATCATATCTACTATATGATTCACGCTCGACCTTTCGGTCTCTGTGTTCCGAGGCCATATCTGTATATGCTAGGCTCGTCAAGTTTAACCTGAGTATTCCGCGTGTGCAACTGTTTTGCACCCGTTGTATTTGAACGTAGAGCCTATCACACCCGATTAACACGTGGTGTCTCAGCACGAAGAACTTTTGCAACGGTGCATACTCAGGGAGAACACTTTTATCTTGAAATTTTAGTGAGAGATCATCTTATAATGCTACCGTCAATCAAAGCAAGATAAGATGCATAAAGGATTAACATCACATGCAATCAATATAAGTGATATGATATGGCCATCATCATCTTGTGCTTGTGATCTCCATCTCCGAAGCACCGTGCTCGTGATCTCCATCTCCGAAGCACCGTCATGATCACCATCGTCACCGGCTCGACACCTTGATCTCCATCGTAGTATCGTTGTCGTCTCGCCAACTTATTGCTTTTACGACTATCGCTACCGCTTAGTGATAAAGTAAAACTATTACATGGTGATTGCATCTCATACAATAAAGCGACAACCATATGGCTCCTGCCAGTTGCCGATAACTCGGTTACAAAACATGATCATCTCATACAACAAATTATATCACATCATGTCTTGACCATATCACATCACAACATGCCCTGCAAAAACAAGTTAGACGTCCTCTACTTTGTTGTTGCAAGTTTTACGTGGCTGCTACGGGCTTAGCAAGAACCGTTCTTACCTACGCATCAAAACCACAACGATAGTTTGTCAAGTTGGTGCTGTTTTAACCTTCGCAAGGACCGGGCGTAGCCACACTCGGTTCAACTAAAGTGAGAGAGACAGACACCCGCCAGTCACCTTTAAGCAACGAGTGCTCCGAACGGTGAAACCAGTCTCGCGTAAGCGTACGCGTAATGTCGGTCCGGGCCGCTTCATCTCACAATACCGCTGAACCAAAGTATGACATGCTGGTAAGCAGTATGACTTATATCGTCCACAACTCACTTGTGTTCTACTCGTGCATAGCATCAACGCATAAAACCAGGCTCGGATGCCACTGTTGGGGAACGTAGTAATTTCAAAAAATTCCTACGCACACGCAAGATCATGGTGATGCATAGCAACGAGAGGGGAGAGTGTTGTCCACGTACCCTCGTAGACCGACAGCGGAAGCGTTATCACAACGCGGTTGATGTAGTCGTACGTCTTCACGATCCGACCGATCAAGTACCGAACGCACGGCACCTCCGAGTTCTACACACGTTCAGCTCGATGACGTCCCTCGAACTCCGATCCAGCCGAGTGTTGAGGGAGAGTTTCGTCAGCACGACGGCGTGGTGACGATGATGATGTTCCACCGACGCAGGGCTTCGCCTAAGCTCCGCAACGGTATTATCGAGGTGTAATTTGGTGGAGGGGGGCACCGCACACGGCTAAGAGATCTCAAGGATCAATTGTTGTGTCTATGGGGTGCCCCCTGCCCCCGTATATAAAGGATGGAGGAGGGGAGGCCGGCCAGCCCCTGGGGCGCGCCAGAAGGTTGGAGTCCTACTAGGACTCCCTAGTCCTAGTAGGATTCCTCCTCCCACATGGAATAGGAAAAGGGGAAGGGAAAAAGAGAAGGAAGGAAGGAGGCGCCCCCCTTCCCTAGTCCAATTCGGACCAGACCAAGGGGAGGGGCGCAGCCACCTTTTGAGGCCTTTCTCTCCTTTCCCGTATGGCCCATTAAGGCCCAATACGAATTCCCGTAACTCTCCGGTACTCCGAAAAATACCCGAATCACTCGGAACCTTTCCGAAGTCCGAATATAGTCGTCCAATATATCGATTTTTACGTCTCGACCATTTCGAGACTCCTCGTCATATCCCCGATCTCATCCGGGACTCCGAACTCTTTCGGTACATCAAAACTCAATAAAACTGTCATCGTAACGTTAAGCGTGCGGACCCTACGGGTTCGAGAACTATGTAGACATGACCGAGACACGTCTCCGGTCAATAACCAATAGCGGGACCTGGATGCCCATATTGGCTCCCACATATTCTACGAAGATCTTTATCGGTCAGACCGCATAACAACATACGTTGTTCCCTTTGTCACCGGTATGTTACTTGCCCGAGATTTGATCGTCGGTATCTCGATACCTAGTTCAATCTCGTTACCGGCAAGTCTCTTTACTCGTTCCGTAATACATCATCCCGCAACTAACTCATTAGTCACAATGCTTGCAAGGCTTATAGTGATGTGCATTACCGAGTGGGCCCAGAGATACCTCTCCGACAATCGGAGTGACAAATCCTAATCTCGAAATACGCCAACCCAACAAGTACCTTTGGAGACACCTGTAGAGCACCTTTATAATCACCCATTTACGTTGTGACGTTTGGTAGCACACAAAGTGTTCCTCCGGTAAACGGGAGTTGCATAATCTCATAGTCATAGGAACATGTATAAGTCATGAAGAAAGCAATAGCAACATACTAAACGATCGGGTGCTAAGCTAACGGAATGGGTCAAGTCAATCACGTCATTCTCCTAATGAGGTGATCCCGTTAATCAAATGACAACTCATGTCTATGGCTAGGAAACATAACCATCTTTGATTAACGAGCTAGTCAAGTAGAGGCATACTAGTGACACTCTGTTTGTCTATGTATTCACACATGTATTATGTTTCCGGTTAATACAATTCTAGCATGAATAATAACCATTTATCATGATACAAGGAAATAAATAATAACTTTATTATTGCCTCTAGGGCATATTTCCTTCAGGTAGAAGTAGAGAAAGATCGACATGGAGATGGAGCTACGGCAGTGGAGCAAGCCGGCTCCAAAAGGAAGATGGACTACCTGGGACGTCGGGCTGTAGCTAGAAGGGCGGTTGGTACGCGGCATCGGCCCATACCGCGGTGACCCCCGATTGGGACGCACCGACTGTGGGTTTTCTCCCTTGCCGATGTCGACTGCGTCTACGCAGAACATTGTTCCCTTCCCCCAGCTGCGGGATAAGGCCCGTCGTTCTATGCTTGTGAAGAGAGCAACCTAAGCAAGCAGGCTTGTAGCTTAGGCTCCTGCTAGTGTATACATAGCGGTTTTCTTTTTCTCTCCATGTCAACCATTTTATATTGCGTATGTGTCATTCAAGAGTGAAATGATGGTTGCTTCTTCCGACTAACTTACTGTGTGATTTGACTGCTCCTTAGTGGCCCCTACACGTACTCCCCCTACGTGTATGCAACAGTCACACGTACACATGGACGCAAAAACGCGCGCGACGCCCTAATGCATGCATGTCCGAGCACACGACGGAACACACACGGTCACGCTCAAGTGCTCAACCTACACGTGCATGCACACACATACTCAGTCAGGGTGAGCTAGTGACCGTATAAACACCGGAAAATATATATATTGAGCGCAATGAGCGTATTATGAAGTCCACTGACCGTAATTTTACAAATATACAGTGACAGACAGTGTATTTATCTCGTTTGAAATTAAGACAATATTAACCGGAGAGGAGGCAGTATGGACTAGCATTACTTTGCTGTGTCCCGTCAACTTGCCGAACAAGGAGAAGGTTGCAGGACGGGAGAAGCTTGCGCGCGGTGGCTCGCAGGACAAGGAGAAACTTTTGACTAATGTAAGCTCTCCCTCGCTCAGGCGGTGGACGTGCAACAGTTAATTCGGTGTCAGATTGCCAGAAGCATACACTATACTACTAGTGCTATTATTGTTCGACTTCCCGAATAGGCGAACAGCCAAGCGCAAAGTAAACAGGTCAGCAAACCTTGCGGCACATCTTCGTGCGAACCGTGCGGCGCACCTTCGTGCGAACCGTGCTTGCTGCACTTTGAATGTGGCCGAGAGCTGGCTTGATGAAACACCTCGCTTCCTACTTCTTTTTTTGCGGGGTACCTCGCTTCCTACTGACCAGTGTCTTGGCTGATCGTCCTAAGAATGCTTATATATGAATAAAGCTTTCTCATTTACCCGCAAAAAAGATTAAGCCATAATAACCAGAAAGGAGGGAGTATGGACTAGCACTACTTTTTGGTGTATCCCATCAACTCGCAGAACGAGGAGAAGCTTGCAGGACAAGGTGAAGCTCGCTTACGCCTTTTGACTAATGCAACCTACCCTCGGTGGACATGCATCAGTCCATTCGGTGTCAGATTGTCAAAGGCATACACTGTAGTACCCAACATCCGGAGTACCATCATTGTTCGACTTCACGAAGAGGCGAAGAGCCAAGCGCAGTAGTACGAGTAGTACTACTACTAGAACCGCATGGTGGACCGTCTGTACTCTTATTTTTTTATCTCTGATGAAGTACACGTTTATTCCGGAGAAGGGCGGAAAACGGCAGCCCAACATGTAATGAATGATATCGATCAACCAACCATGCTCGAATATATCTTGGCCTCCGTGCGAGCCCGTCTGTGTGTTCTCGCTCCTCATCTCTCTCAAGGAACGGCGGGTTGGCTCTTTGCTGTCAATTGAGATCGGTTTGCTCACACTCCTGTCCCACATGTCAGTGATATGCCAAGAGGAGTTGCGTTGACCGACTGGCCATACGCGTACTTGGTTTTGCACCTTCATACTACTCCTCCCTCCATCACAGTTTACAGGGCGCGCTTCATTATGATGCATTTCTCTCAATGCATTTCCACCATGAGAGAGACTTTAGACGCGTTTGGTTTAATGCTCAATTAATTAGGGCGTGGTAACCGCAATCAAGTCCACAATTTTCTCTCCATGTACTGTACTACTACGGAGTGGAGTAAGTGCATGCATGTGTGTACCCGGGGTGGAAGCACTGCATGCATGTGTGTACGCATTATTCCCTCTAGTAATAGACGCCGTGCTATAACTACCAATGCTATTTTTCAGGCCGATCGCTAGTCGCCTTGGTCCCACAGATTTTTTTCTTCTGAAGCGCGGTATAAATAGTGACGGATGGAGTAGTATTAGCGGATTCAAAGAAGAGCGTATTGATGGTTGCTTCTTCAGAGCAACTTACAGTGGGAAAGATGGGGTTTATGATTTAACTGCTCATTACTCACTATTAATGCGGCGCAACGACCGGGCTGAGCCTCCCATGCGGTTGTGCACTACCCCCTCGGTTCTTAAATATACTCCGGAGTATTTGTCTTTCTAGAGATTTCAACGAGTGACTACTCAAATATTTGTCTTTTTAGAGATTTCAAATGGACTGGCACATACAGATGTATATAGACATATTTTAGAGTGTAGATTCACTCATTTTGCTCCATATGTAGTCACTTGTTGAAATCTCCAGAAAGACGAATAGAATATTTAGGAACGGAGGGAGTACACATACGAAGCAAAATGAGTGAATCTACACTCTAAAATATGCCCGTTTGAAATTTGTAAAAAGACAAATATTTAGGAATGAAGGAGTATAATTTTGTGCACGGCACATGGACCCGGATGATGAAGAGGCTTCTGGCAATGCTATCAAGCTTCCATCATTTGTTTACATAATTGACGTACTATACAAATAATTTTACAGCGACATGAAATTGTACAATGGTGTGAGCTTTCAGCTTTTGTTTCGCGTGTCTTGCCATCGATGCTCTTTCGGAAACAATAAAAAACTAACTTCCTTGCTAATGCATGTCAATTATTAGTAGATCAGAGCTAATAATTACATCACAACTGAAGACAAAGTTGTGAGAAGGTGTTAAATTAAAATTGATCCATGCTTTCATTGGCAGCAACATCCCCCCAGCTCTGTCTAAATCAACAAGGCATGTTGGGAAAAAAAGTAGCTGTCTGGAGCATGCAACATTCCGATCATTTTGTGCAGTTCCACTAAAATAGAGCTGAGCATCCCTGTTCCAAAGATATTAAGTGTGATTACGATAATAGAGGACTGCTGATGAAACAATAAACACACAAATAGAAGCCGGTCACCTTCGCAGTCTCTCTTAAGACTAACTAGTTGGAGAATATTAGGCTCGGAGTTGGATGAGGAGGATAGAGCAAAACCAATCTCCCTTTGTGCAGTCGCACTGAAATGTAGAGACGTTGCCCGTGTGACATTTTAGTACAACTGCACAAAACCTCTTAAGAAAAAAAGTGATTTGTGCAGTTCACAAAAGGTCGCAATAGCAACGAGTAGAAAGGAAACAATTACTGGCCAATAACAGTTGATGACACATGCGACGACAAAAAAGAAGCATATTCCTTGTCCTAAGGGAAGATAACAACACGGTTGTGTTTGTCTAAAAACGGTGTGAGGACGAGAATGCAATATGGAAAGTACGCCGGATGAGCTACGTTTTGGGCAAAGAACTATGGAAGATCCACATGCAGCGACGTGGGAAGACGGGCAGTGGAGCAAGGCCGGAGGGGATACCTGGAGGTCGTCGGGATGTAACTAGGTGAGCGGCGGCGGGCGGAATCTGCGAGCAGGTGGCGTAGGCCCTGCCGCGCCGGAGCTTGGTCAGAGAGAACGGCGTGTACCGCAGATCGGGACGTGCTGCCTCGGCGCCGTCAAACGGAGAAACGATGCACTTCCTCCCTTTCCCCCGGCGGACGGGATGCGGGCCGGATCAGTGACCAACGGTGAGAGAGAGATGAGGCCACCGCACTCCCTTTCCCCGGCGGACGGGATGCGGCCGGATCAGTGACCAACGGTGAGAGAGAGAGAGGCCACCGCACTCCCTTTCCCCCGGCGGACGGGATGCGGCCGGATCAGTGACCAACGGTGAGAGAGAGAGAGGCCACCGCAGCCTTGTGTGAGATACTCTGAAGAGCGAACAAACCAGGCAGGCAGGCTCCATTGTATATAGTGAGCGGACTACCTTTTTTCTCCATAAAAATCGTTTTATATTCTGTGTACGTGCCATTGAGCGCTATAACTTTATTTAAAAAATAACGCGGCAACGCGTCAAGTCGACTTTGTTTCGTGCACGCGTGGTACACGACCTCCCTTAGGTAAACAAGCCGCTACAGGCGTTCAAATTAGCACGTGGGCTGCCATTTCGTAAAGAAATGAGCTCCACCGTGTACCCGCGCGGGTGTGGCTGGGCACGAAGCGTGAGTACGTGCACGGTGCACCTATTCTCTTCTTGTATACGTACACCACCTACGTGGGGTTGTGTGAGAGAGATACAAACCTAGAGAGATATAGTGTGTGGGTTCTTGAGAGTTTTTGGGGGGGGGGGTCAATCAAAAAATGTAACATATGCAATGTGTGTGAAATAGAGTCCTGGATATAACATATATATAGAGGGGGCGATCCACGAGAAGAGAGTGGAGGTATCATCGGCTTGAGGTGTCCCATAGAATCGAAGAGAGGGATGATGTGTGTGTGTGCGCGCGCGATCGATAAAGAGTGCCATCGAATTTGTGTGTGCCCACGTCAAAGATATAGAGTGGCTGGCCTACTGGAACGTGAGATGGGACATGTGCAGTTTGTCTCTGTGGCATGGATACCTACCTGCAGCACTCGACTATCGGTGTGTGGTGGGGGAAGAGGGAGGCCCAATTAACTATAGAGGTACAATGGCTGGTATATGTGTGGAGGAGGAGAGAGGCCTACCTCATGTATTAAGGAGATCGATCTGCCTCATGTATTAAGGGAGATCGATCGGCATCATGCATATGTGCAGGAGAGGAATAAGGTTTGGGAGAGAGACAGAGCTAGAGTGTTGGAGGGGGTGGTAGTGGAGTTGCTTCTAACAAATGGTGGGATAGGCTTGCTAGACAAACGGAGGGCACGCCCGCAATATCAATAAGAGAGGAGATGGCTGCTTGTTGTCTGTGGCACGTGCGTGTGAGAGACGGGTCAGGAGGCATGCACCGAATGATGAGGGGGGGACGATGTGGCTGTGGTAAGCAGACGTAACTACATAGGAAGATCAATCGCCCTTTGTAGAGAAAGGAGAGACATAACTTGTGAGGTACGTCGATCGATGGGGGGGTAGTTAAAGTCGATCTAGTATATTTGGGAGATCGATCGGTATACATGCATGTGTGTGTTAGAAGCAAATGAGGCACGAGAGAAGGATAGAGAGAGAGGGATGCAGGTGGAAGGTTGGTACGATGAGGCATACTATATCGAGGGGGAGGAGTGTGGGCGAGTACGAGGAACGATGAAAAGGAGTGGTGGGTTGTGAGGGCATGTACCGGTGACAAGAGACAGAGGGGAAGCTTGTGTTTGTGCTAGGCACACCTGGCTAGAGAGGCATATCGTATCCCGATGTGTGCCGCTAAATAAGGAGCTGGGGGGGCCTTACACACACCGTGGTCGTGAACGACCCATAAGAGTGAAAAGGGACCGCGATTTGCGCGATGGGAGCTAGACGAGAATGCTGAGGGAGGGTGAGAGGGATTGCGGGCTGTGTGCATGCACAAGAGAAAGTTATGCCTAGCTACAAGAAATAAGAGGTTTGTGTGGGTGTAAAGATGTAATAGAGATCATATATACCTTCATTATAAAAAGCGAATTCGGATATTTGAAGAATTTATCATAGTGTTTCAAACCGACGCATGTGTGAATATATATAACGGTGATACACATGGTGTGGTTATGAACATGTTATACTACATTTAATATATTTTATCTCTACTCTTATAAAAAACGGAGTTGTTGATGATGGTGTGCCTGCCATCCTGCATTATAGGCCGTCCGATTTATATCTGGCGGATAGCAAGGAAACTATGATGGTTGAAGTTGGCAACAATCATGATTGTAGATTCTTATTGAAATAGAGAAACGAATTCAAATTTAGTTCGAATTGCAGCGGTAGTATAGACATTTGGAATGCACTAAAATGTTGGTATGAGTAGGTTACATGCATTATACAGCAAGCAAAAAATTTAATCGGACATAACATGGATTCATACTCCCTCCTTCCATCTATATAGGGCGTAATGAGATTTTTAAGACCGCCTTTGACTATTGACAAGATTAATAGTACATGACATGCACAATGTGAAAATTATATCATTGAAAGAACCTTTCACAGATGAATTTAACGGTGTGCTTTGTGTAAGTTGCATGTCATATATCATTGCTCTAATATTTGGTCAAAGTTAGCATCGAAAAACGCATTAGGCCCTATATAGATGGAAGGAGGGAGTAGGTTTGAATAGCATTTGTATAGTAAAACGGGGCAAGACTCTCTCTTTGTGTGGTGTGAATAGTTCTATTTTTTTGTTTTCTTTTTGGTTGAGGGAAGTGTGAATTGATTTGGTACGTACATGTGACACCCAAAATTTTATTTGGATTTTTCTTAAAAAATTATTTCACTTCACGGAGGTGATTTAAATTTTCCTTCATAAGAACCCTTCCTTTCAAAATATTTTTTTCTTTATGGCAAGAGTTTTATTTGGATTCCCCCAAGACTTGATTTTGGTCTTGAAGGTTCTTTCTTTTTAATTGGACTCAAACCAAAATACTTTTCACTTGGGAAAAATATCCTTTGAAAATTTCTTTGAAAATGCCCTATGGCTTTTGAAATGATCTTTTTCCACTTTCAACAAATCTCTCTTGCCATGACCTTAGTGCAAATCCACTCCCATCAACCTTTCCTCATCTTTGAATCATGATTTACTTCAAAACCAGCAAGTTGAACCTCTCCATATAAATTTTCCCATTTATTTCTTATCAAAAAACAATTTATGCCTTATATCTTGATCCTTGGAGGTTTACAAAGGAACTACCCCTTCTGCTTTGATTTTTGCCCCCAAAACCATTTCCCTTCCTAGTCCTTTGAACCCTCAACCAAGATCCATGAAGATCCATGGTCTCCAGTTCAAATTTTCAAACTATACTTGCTGCAAGTTTGGACCAGATTTGCCAAATTTGATGAAATTCATTCAAATCCCTCTCCAAAAATTCTGAGTAAAATCAGGCAGCCTTTGGGTGCATTGAGTGGTCACCTCACCAAGCCCCAGCCCCAGGAAAAATTTTCTTCACACCTTATCATTTCATCGAACACCTTCAGAGCACTGTCAATATCATGTTCAGTCAAATTCAGTTAACAGTGTCTGAACCACTGTCGTTTCTTCAGTGTCCGTTTGCCGATCTCACCAGTGCCCCGGCGTCGCCGTGTTCCCTGTCCCCTCCCCCTTGTCCTCTGCACCGCACGAGCGCCTGGATGCTTGCGGCCGTCAGCAACGAGCAGCAGGAGGTGCGCTGCCCCGTGACCGACGCCAGCGGCGGCTTTGCGGCCGCCAGGAAGAAGCACAGCGTAGACGGCGCTGGCCAGCGCCGCCCAAGCCACCGGAGGCCGCCGCGTGGTCTTCCACTCCCCCATGCGCGCTGCCACCCTCATCGTGAACCGCTAGGCGCGGAGCGCGCTCTCTGCCGCCGCCGTGCCAGTACGGCGACCCCGACAAAGACCGGCACCATTACGCCATGCCCGACCGAGTTTAGCAGTGGAACGGGACCAGTAACTCCCACTGATGCTGCCTGGCCACCTAAACCCCCTGCCAATCCACTGCCTCGCCGTAATTGCTCGCCGAAGATTCTCCGTTCACGGCCACCCCCTCGAGCCGCCTATAAATAGAGGCCCCGAGCTCCAGCTAGTACCCACACCACCTCTGCACTCCACCAAGACCCCGCCTAGCCACTGGAAGAGCCCCGAGGAAGTCTCCTTCCTCAACTCCGGCCGCCGCGACCCTCCACGGGATCCAGCTCGATTCGCTCCCGTGCGTGCACCTCTGCCTCCCATCTCATGCCAGTAGCCCTCTAGCGCATCCCTCCTCCTGACCCGCGCTTCAATTCGAAGTTTGCAGCACACCACCGGAGTTCCCCACCATCACCTGAGCCGCCGTCCGCCGGAGAAAGTGTCGTCGTCAACGTGTTGCTCCCCGACGCCCAAGTCCACCACCCACCAACGCGGAAGGACATGCTGATACTCTTGGTACACTCCGATCTCCCTGACTCGCCGTGGTTCGACGCCGGCGACCACCGCGGCCTTCGGGCACCGGCGAGGTTTTTCAAACCTGACATGTGGACCCCCCACGTCAGCCTCTCTTCTTTCACCCCCGAAGCGTTTTCTGTTGGCACCCTCGGGCAGAGTACGTTTTCTCTGTGGGCTGGCGCGTTTCTATTCGAACCGTTTTCTGTTTCTCAGTTAAACCCCTGGAACTTTTCTGTTTCATTACAGATGAGTCCCTGGACAGAAACCCTTATAACTTTTTAATAAAAAGTGATTTTTGAGTGATTCTTTTTCTGACAGTCTTATAATTTTGTCTAGTTTTTTATGGGATTTATTTGAAAAAAAATTGGAACAACTTTTATGCACGCGTTGGTTTTCACGTTAGTATGCATTTTTCGCTATACCGTAGGTTCCGGGAGAGGTGACGGAGCCGCGAACTTCGCCGAGCTAGACTCCGACTTCTCCGAACCAGGCAAGCATGTTTGAACCTTTGATATGATGGGTGTTTTGCATGTTTGCGTGAAAGGTTGTGCGTGGCATATGAGTATCGGTGAGTATCTAGTTGCATGTGAGGCAACTACCCGTGTGTTCCGGAGTTACTGTGATCTCTGATGAGAGATGGTCTAGTCATGTGGTGACATGAAGGGCAGTAAGGTGGTACTGTTGTAGCATGCCAGCCTTACGTCATCCGATACTTTCCGACGTTAACGTGGACGGAGTCACGTTATCGTTCTTTCCCCTTCCGTGCTATCTATTGTTTTCTGCCAGAATGCGGTTTAGTAAGTTGGTAACCTCTTTCCATGTACACACCAAACAGAGGGGCCAGGATGATGGTTCCATGGCCCTGGATTAAAGCCAGTCATCCGGTCAGGGGGCATGGGTGTTTCCGGTTGGGACCGAGAGGGGGCACCCCTTAGAGCGCGCGTATAGAAATTTGATCCCATGCTACACGAGGTTGTAGCCTCCCCGTCTCAAGGTTTTTCTTGAACGTTGCCGAGGGTGATTCCTGGCTTCGGAATGTTGAATGGGTGTGTACTGGTTAGACGTGTTTCTTCCAAAACACCGTAAACGGAACTAGTCCCCGTGACTACTGAAATCCGTTGGCTGTGGTTAAAGTACAAACTCTGCAGAGTCAAATCCTTCCGAGTCATCGTATCCAAGGTCAAGTATCGTGATCAGCGTATGCATATCTATGTCAAGTCCTCGTGGTATTATCCCCGGTAACCAAACTTGAGTGGTAAACTTGGCTGAACGTTATTCCTGTGGATGGACTAACCCTGTTGTTTAGCTCATGCCTGATTATTCTCTTGATATGATTTAAAATTCATGAGTTACTAAGTTATTAATATAAGCCCTTTATGTGATGTCGCTCAGACGTCCGACTGTGGCACTTATGTTATTTACTTTTGATATAAGCCCTTTCTGCGATGTCGCTCAGACATCCGACTGTGGCATGTTTGTCTTTTACTTTCGATATAAGCCCTTTATGTGATGTCGCTCAGACGTCCGACCGTGGCACTTATGTTATTTACATTTGATATAAGCCCTTTCTGCGATGTCGCTCAGATGTCAGACTGTGGCACGTACTATCTTTTATTTTCAATTATAAGCCCTTTATGTGGTGTCGCCCTGATGCCCGACTGCGGCATTGTTATTCTTGCATTTTCCTCTCGAGTAGTCAATCAGACCCTCGTTTGGCACCCAGTATTTATTTTGGGATTTCGGGAGGACTACCGCCCGACTTCTCTTTTATTTCCCAAGCATTATTGACTCGATGTCTGAATGCACTTGTTAACCTGTTCTTATGCTCCATGCTTACATTTGTTATATCTTATGTCCGAACTGTCTTGCGAGTACTTTCATAGTACTCACCTGGCTTGTTGATTTGGCCAGATGTTGACGAAGGCGATCTCATGGATGAAGAGTTTGATAGTGAGTCCGACGCCTAGAGGAATCCCAGTCAGTCCCGTGCGATCCTGGATATTGGTCACTTGTATCATATACGCTTCCGCCACCCGCAATAAGTCTCCTCGAGCCGCACTCCGACGCTCGAGGAGTTGTTAGTCTTTCAGGAGTCATATCACCCACATCGTGGTGATATTTCCACCACCGTTGTTATCGTGAGTTAGTAGTTATGCCACCCTATCCGCCGTTATGTTTGATCGGCGTACATGTAATAAATTGTTGAGCAGTCTCCGCTCAACCTTGTATTATATTCAGTACTCCTGGTATTTTTCTTCTGTGACCAAGGTATTGTCTACCAGTGAAAAGATATTCTTATTTACTGGTCCGTAAAAGGGATTGGTCTCTCAATAAATATTTTATTGAAAAACCGGTCGTGACAAGCTTGGTATCAGAGCCAGGCTGACTGTAGGAAGCCACTAGGTGCGATCGCTAATCGGTTATTAGCGTCTTTTGTGCTTTTTCAGCATTTTGCAATTGTAGCTATTTTCTGTTGGTCATCATAAATTTATGACTTGACTACTCAGAATTTTTGCCTACTTTTGTAGATGGCTGGCAGCAACTGCGAGACTCGAGTGTTCACGAATGTGCCCGAGGGGTTTGTCAAACTCCTCGTCTCTATCACCAAGCTCGTGATCGGGCCAGCGACTCGTCCGGAGTTCACGCTTTACCAGCACAAGCTCAGCGACGACGTGTCTATGCACCAAGCCGTGGTGCAATTCAAGGGAGGGCGTTCTGCATCTCGCCACTTCCGTTTTGTGGGAAGGGCCATGCCTACGGAGAGGCATGCCATGCAGATGGCTGCCCGTGAGGCGATAGCTCGCCTTCGGGACATCCTTCCTATGATGAAGACTCGTCGCTACCGCTACCTCCCATGCCATGTGCCATACACTTGTCACTATGCATTCGCCTGCCATCGGGAAGAGCGAGATGAAGCCATCGAGATGGTCGTGGAGTACCTCAAGGCTCTGGAGGAATCCTTCGACAACCTCGTGGACAATCTTGTGGCTGCCCGCATGGACTTAGTCCGGGGCGGTCCTGCCAGCAGGAAGGAGCTTCTCCTCACAGCACCGCCTCTGACATTCGTCTCGTCTTCAGCCTCTTATGCACCAGCCATTTTGGCCACGGCTCGCCGTCTACCTACCACTGAGGAGTTCGACCGAGTCATCGCTCCTACTCCAGTCAGAGCTGCACCGCCTGCCGCACCCGCGCCATCACCGCAGCGCAGTGTCACGCGCCAGGAACCTGCTAGAGAGGAGGGGGAGGTTGACTCTCCTGCACCGCTGAGTCTTGCCCTCGGCAACAGAAAGGACATCGTCACCATCTCCTACTGAGAGCGCCGAGTAGCCGCGCGTTATGTCTGCTGGTATGATGTGTTTTGTCTGTACGCTAGTTTGTATTAGTGTGTTCGCTGCATTCCGGAGGAGTGTGCTAGTCTAAATAACATGTCAGGATTGTGTACGCACATCCTGAGTGTTGTATCGTGTGTTTGCTTTTCGCGTGTAAGATTGGTGTTAAGCAGTTCTTCTCCGTGCGAAGTCATTTATGCTTTCTTGAAAAATCTTGAGGTCTTTTAAATTTTTGCCTTTGCAAGATTTTCCTTGTGCCACACAGTTCTTCTCATGAGTTTTGCAAAATAATGCCCCAGACATCATGCTCGATACGTTCCCTGTCAACACAGTACCTGCCACGGTTTTGTTTGATTCTGGAGCTTCCCATTCGTTCGTTTCGAAGAGCTTTGTTTTGCAACATGGTTTTCCGATACTTCCCTTGGAAAAATCTATGATCAAGTCCCCCGGAAATAAGCAAATCGTTCAAAGTTACTGCCAAGGAATGATCATTGAGTTTGAAGGACTGCAGTTCCAAGCTAATCTCATCGTGTTGGAAAATAAAGGACTGGATGTCATTTTAGGGATGGACTGGTTGACCACCAACAAAGGATTCATTGACTGTTTCAATCGGACCGTGATTCTCACTCACCATCACGGCAAGACAATAAAGGTTACAGCTCAAGAAAGACCACGGTCACGGCAACCAAAGCTGAACAAAGTGGACCTTTCAGAACTGAGAAAAGTTCCAGTGGTATGCGAGTTTCCTCACGTATTTCCTGAAGAACTACCAGGCATGCCACCAGACCGAGAGATAGAGTTCAGCATTGAACTAGCACCTGGCACCACTCCCATCTATAAGAAACCTTATAGAATGGCACCCTCAGAATTGGTGGAGTTGAAGAAGCAGATAAAGGAATTATTGGACAAAGGATTTATTCGAGCCAGCTCCTCACCATGGGGATCGCCAGTATTATTCGCCAAGAAAAAGGATGGGACACTGAGACGGTGTATAGACTATCGAGCTCTCAATATGGTCACCATCAAAAACAAATATCCGATGCCACGGATAAATGATTTGTTTGACCAGCTCGCACAAGCCAAGGTGTTCTCAAAAATTGATTTGAGATCGGGATATCATCAATTGAAAGTACGGACAGAAGATACCCTAAAACAGCATTCACCTCCAGATACGGATTATATGAATTCACAGTGATGCCTTTTGGACTAACGAACGCCCCCGCATATTTCGTCCACCTCATGAATAAAGTGTTCATGAAATTCATGGACAAATTTGTTGTGGTGTTCATCGACGATATTCTGGTTTACTCGAGGACACCGGAAGAGCATGCTGAGCATCTCAGAATTGTTTTGGGAGAATTAAGGAAACATCAGTTGTATGCCAAATTTAGCAAGTGTGAATTTTGGCTAAGGCAAGTTGGTTTCCTAGGCCACATATTAAACCAAGAAGGCGTGGCCGTAGACCCAGAAAAAGTCAAAGCCATACTTGACTGGAAGCCACCCGCCAACGTGACAGATGTGCGGAGTTTCCTTGGAATGGCCGGATATTACAGAAGATTCATTGAAGGATTCTCCACTGTGGCAAAGCCTATAACACAGTTGCTCAAGAAAGACAAGAAATTTGTATGGACGGAAGCATGCGAGAAAAGCTTCCAAGAGCTCAAGGAGAAACTAACAACCGCACCGGTCCTAACTGTGCCAGACATACACAAGAGTTTTGAAGTATATTGTGACGCGTCCCGAAAGGGCCTTGGGTGTGTACTAATGCAGGATGGCAAAGTCGTCGCGTATGTCTCCAGGCAGCTGCGAAAACATGAGGAAAATTACCCAACACATGACTTGGAGCTAGCAGCAGTCATACATGCACTCAAGGAGTGGAGGCACTTTCTATTGGGAAATCACTGTGAAATATATACGGACCATCAGAGCCTTAAATATATTTTCACGCAACCAGAGCTAAACTTACGCCAACGACGCTGGTTGGAATTGGTCAAGGACTATGATGTCGATATTCACTACCATCCAGAGAAAGAAAATGTAGTGGCCGATGCCCTTAGTCGAAACCCCAGCCCAGACAACGACGGTCCGCAAAACTTGAGGCCTGAGTTTCAGCAAGAGTTTGCTAGGCTCAACATGGTGTTAGTCTCTGAGGGCACCGTATAAAATCTGGAGATACAACCCACCCTAGTGGAACAAATTAAGAAGGCTCAACAGGGACATCCCAGCATCGAAGGTATAAAAAAGAAAATGAACCTTGGTAAGGCTTCAGAGTTCTTCACAGACAGTGAAGGAATATTATGGTACGGAGACAAACTTTGCGTACCTAACATTGAGGAACTCAAGCAACAAATCCTAACCGAAAGCCACACCGCTCCATACTTGATCCACCCTGGAGGAACTAAAATGTACAAAGACATTCAGGAGAGATTTTGGTGGCACGGTATGAAAAGGGATATAGCCGCATTTATTGGTTGTTGCGATTCATGTCAGCGCATCAAGGCCGAGCATCAAAAGCCAGCAGGGCTACTCCAGCCAAACAGGATACCGGAGTGGAAATGGGATGAAATAGGAATGGACTTCATCGTCGGACTACCTCGATCACAACGCGGAAATGACGCCATATGGGTCATCACCGACCGCCTAACCAAGGTTGCTCATTTCATTCCCGTGAAGACTACCTACTCCACACAAGGGCTGGCCAAGCTTATTCTCTCCCGTATAGTTTGTTTGCATGGAGTCCCAAAGACTATAATATCCGACCGAGGCACCCAGTTTGTCTCCAAATTTTGGGATCACCTGCAACAAGCTCTGGGCACGCAACTAGCTTTCAGTACAGCGTACCACCCTCAAACTGATGGACAAACAGAACGTGTGAACCAAATCCTAGAAGATATGCTGAGAGCCTGTGTGCTTACGTATGGATCCAGTTGGGAAGAGAGTTTGCCGTATGCCGAGTTTGCTTACAACAACACTTACCAAGCAAGCTTACAAATGGCACCCTTTGAAGCATTGTACGGACGGAGGTGCCGTACCCCACTGAATTGGTCAGAAACAGGTGACAGTCGTATCTTCGGCCCAGACATGCTCAAGGAGGCCGAGGAGAAAGTTAAACAGATCAGGGACAGACTCAAGACAGCACAGAGCCGACAAAAGAGCTACTACGATCAAAAGCATCGTGAGGTCAGCTTTGAGCCCGGTGATTCCGTATACCTCCGAGTATCTCCTATGAGGGGTCTGCAACGGTTCAAAATTAAGGGGAAGCTAGCCCAGAGATTTATTGGACCATTCTGTATAATTGCACGAAGAGGCACGGTAGCCTACCAATTAGACCTACCCAAGGAGCTGTCAGACGTCCATGACGTATTCCACGTCTCACAATTGAGAAAATGTGTAAGTAACCCGGAGAAGCAAGTATCTCATGAGGGCATTGATGTGCAACCAGATCTCACCTACAGAGAGCGGCCAGTAAAGATATTGGAAGAGTCTGAAAGGAGGACCCGTCAGAAAACGACAAAGATATTCAGAGTTCAGTGGAGCAACCACACTAAGGATGAAGCTACATGGGAAAGGGAAGAATTTCTCCAGGCAGAGTATCCATATCTATTTGAGGATCAGCTGAAATCTCGAGGACGAGATTTTTCCTAAGGGGGTAGGTGTTGTGACACCCAAAATTTTATTTGGATTTTTCTTAAAAAATTTATTTGGCTTGAGGGAGGTGATTTAAATTTTCCTTCATAAGAACCCTTCCTTTCAAAATTTTTTTTTTCTTTATGGCAAGAGTTTTATTTGGATTCCCCCAAGACTTGATTTTGGTCTTGAAGGTTCTTTCTTTTTAATTGGACTCAAACCAAAATACTTTTCACCTGGGAAAAATATCCTTTGAAATTTTCTTTGAAAATGCCCTATGGCTTTTGAAATGATCTTTTTCCACTTTCAACAAATCTCTCTTGCCATGACCTTAGTGCAAATCCACTCCCATAAACCTTTCCTCGTCTTTGAATCATGATTTACTTCAAAACCAGCAAGTTGAACCTCTCCATATAAATTTTCCCATTTATTTCTAATCAAAAACAATTTCTGCCTTATATCTTGATCCTTGGAGGTTTACAAAGGAACTACCCC
Organism: Triticum aestivum; assembly: GCF_018294505.1. Taxonomy (NCBI): domain Eukaryota; kingdom Viridiplantae; phylum Streptophyta; class Magnoliopsida; order Poales; family Poaceae; genus Triticum; species Triticum aestivum. The sequence continues at coordinate 48,882,336 of NC_057799.1, read as the reverse complement.
TTCTGCTTTGATTTTTGCCCCCAAACCAATTTCCCTTCCTAGTCCTTTGAACCCTCAACCAAGATCCATGAAGATCCACTGGTCTCCAGTTCAAATTTATCAAACTATACTTGCTGCAAGTTTGGACCAGATTTGCCAAATTTGATGAAATTCATTCAAATCCCTCTCCAAAAATTCTGAGTAAAATCAGGCAGCCTCTGGGTGCATTGAGTGGTCACCTCACCAAGCCCCAGCCCTAGGAAAAAATTTCTTCACACCATATCATTTCATCGAACACCTTCAGAGCACTGTCAATATCATGTTCAGTCAAATTCCGTTAACAGTGTCTGAACCACTGTCGTTTCTTCAGTGTCCGTTGCCGATCTCACCAGTGCCCCGGCGTCGCCGTGTTCCCTTTCCCCTCCCCCTTGTCCTCTGCACCGCACGAGCGCCTGGATGCTTGCGGGCATCGGCGACGAGCAGCAGGAGGTGCGCCGCCCCGTGACCGACGCCAGCGGCGGCTTTGCGGCCGCCAGGAAGAAGCACAGCGTAGACGGCGCTGGCCAGCGCCGCCCAAGCCACCGGAGGCTGCCGCGTGGTCTTCCACTCCCCCATGCGCGCTGCCACCCTCGTCGTGAACCGCTAGGCGCGGAGCGCGCTCTCTGCCGCCGCCGTGCCAGTACGGCAACCCCGACGAAGACCGGCGCCATTACGCCATGCCCGACCGAGTTTAGCAGTGGAACGGGACCAGTAACTCCCACTGATGCTGCCTGGCCACCTAAACCCCCTGCCAATCCACTGCCTCGCCGTAATTGCTCGCCGGAGATTCTCCGTTCACGGCCACCCCCTCGAGCCGCCTATAAATAGAGGCCCCGAGCTCCAGCTAGTACCCACACCACCTTTGCACTCCACCAAGACCCCGCCTAGCCACTGGAAGAGCCCCGAGGAAGTCTCCTTCCTCAACTCCGGCCGCCGCGACCCGCCACGGGATCCAGCTCGATTCTCTCTCGTGCGTGCACCTCTGCCTCCCATCTCTTGCCAGTAGCCCTCTAGTGCATCCCTCCTCCGGACCCGCGCTTCAATTCGAAGTTTGCAGCACACCACCGGAGTTCCCCACCATCACCCGAGCCGCCGTCCGCCGGAGAAAGTGTCGCCGTCGACGTGGTGCTCCCCGATGCCCAAGTCCACCACCCACCGACGCGGAAGGACACGCTGATACTCTTGGTACACTCCGATCTCCCTGACTCGCCGTGGTTCGACACCGGCGACCACCGCAGCCTTCGGGCGCCGGCGAGGTTTTTCAAACCTGACATGTGGACCCCCCACGTCAGCCTCTCTTCTTTCACCCCGAAGCATTTTCTGTTGGCGCCCTCAGGAAGAGTACGTTTTCTCTGTGGGCTGGCGCGTTTCTATTCGAACCGTTTTCTGTTTCTCAGTTAAACCCCTGGAACTTTTCTGTTTCATTACAGATGAGTCCCTGGACAGAAACCCTTATAACTTTTTAATAAAAAGTGATTTTTGAGTGATTCTTTTTCTGGCAGTCTTATAATTTTGTCTAGTTTTTTATGGGATTTATTTGAAAAAAAATTGGAACAACTTTTATGCACGCGTTGGTTTTCACGTTAGTATGCATTTTTCGCTATACCGTAGGTTCCGGGAGAGGTGACGGAGCCGCGAACTTCGCCGAGCTAGACTCCGACTTCTCCGAACCAGGCAAGCATGTTTGAACCTTTCATATGATGGGTGTTTTTCATGTTTGCGTGAAAGGTTGTGCATGGCATATGAGTATCGGTGAGTATCTAGTTGCATGTGAGGCAACTACCCGTGTATTCCGGAGTTACTGTGATCTCTGATGAGAGATGGTCTAGTCATGTGGTGACATGAAGGGCAGTAAGGTGGTACTGTTGTAGCATGCCAGCCTTACGTCATCCGATACTTTCCGACGTTAACGTGGACGGAGTCACGTTATCGTTCTTTCCCCTTCCGTGCTAGCACTTGTTTTCTGCCAGAATGCGGTTTAGTAAGTTGGTAACCTCTTTCCGTGTACACACCAAACAGAGGGGCCAGGATGATGGTTCCATGGCCCTGGATTAAAGCCAGTCATCCGGTCAGGGGGCATGGGTGTTTCCGGTTGGGACCGAGAGGGGGGCACCCCTTAGAGCGCGCGTATAGAAATTTGATCCCATGCTACGCGAGGTTGTAGCCTCCCCGTCTCAAGGTTTTTCTTGAACGTTGCCGAGGGTGATTCCTGGCTTCGGAATGTTGAATGGGTGTGTACTGGTTAGACGTGTTTCTTCCAAAACACCGTAAATGGAACTAGTCCCCGTGACTACTGAAATCCGTTGGCTGTGGTTAAAGTACAAACTCTGCAGAGTCAAATCCTTCCGAGTCATCGTATCCAAGGTCAAGTATCATGATCAGCGTATGCATATCTATGTCAAGTCCTCATGGTATTATCCCCGGTAACCAAACTTGAGTGGTAAACTTGGCTGAACGTTATTCCTGTGGATGGACTAACCCTGTTGTTTAGCTCATGCCTGATTATTCTCTTGATATGATTTAAAATTCATGAGTTACTAAGTTATGAATATAAGCCCTTTATGTGATGTCGCTCAGACGTCCGACTGTGGCACTTATGTTATTTACTTTTGATATAAGCCCTTTCTGCGATGTCGCTCAGACGTCCGACTGTGGCATGTTTGTCTTTTACTTTCGATATAAGCCCTTTATGTGATGTCGCTCAGACGTCCGACCGTGGCACTTATGTTATTTACATTTGATATAAGCCCTTTCTGCGATGTCGCTCAGACGTCCGACTGTGGCACGTACTATCTTTTATTTTCTATTATAAGCCCTTTATGTGGTGTCGCCCTGACGCCCGACTGCGGCATTGTTATTCTTGCATTTTCCTCTCGAGGAGTCATTCAGACCCTCGTTTGGCACCCAGTATTTATTTTGGGATTTCGGGAGGACTACCGCCCGACTTCTCTTTTATTTCCCATGCATTATTGACTCGATGTCTGAATGCACTTGTTAACCTGTTCTTATGCTCCATGCTTACATTTGTTATATCTTATGTCTGAACTGTCTTGCGAGTACTTTCATAGTACTCACCTGGCTTGTTGATTTGGCCAGATGTTGACGAAGGCGATCTCATGGATGAAGAGTTTGATAGTGAGTCCGACGCCTAGAGGAGTCCCAGTCAGTCCCGTGCGATCCTGGATATTGGTCACTTGTATCATATACGCTTCCGCCACCCGCAATAAGTCTCCTCGAGCCTCACTCGGACGCTCGAAGAGTTGTTAGTCTTTCAGGAGTCATATCACCCACACCGCGGTGATATTTCCACCATCGTTGTTATCGTGAGTTAGTAGTTATGCCACCCTATCTGCCATTATGTTTGATCGGCGTACATGTAATAAATTGTTGAGCAGTCTCCGCTCAACCTTGTATTATATTCAGTACTCCTGGTATTTTTCTTCTGTGACCAAGGTATTGTCTACCAGTGAGAAGGAATTCTTCTTTACTGGTCCGTAAAAGGGATTGGTCTCTCAATAAATATTTTATTGAAAAACCGGTCGTGACAGTACAAGTACAATATTACTACACGTTAGGCTTGTCCCTAAAATTGAACCCGCGTCTTGTTATATCCCGAAAATTCAGATATCGTGCTCCCAAAACTGGCGCCTTCACAACCCGCGCCTTGCTATCCCGAAATTACTACGTGCGCGAAAACTCCCTCCAGCTCCCAAATCTCGACACGCGAAATCCCCCTTCTAACCCTGAGCCGAAAGGGCCGCTAGTTCAAATCGGTGGGGGGTACTTTTGTAACACACCCTACATTTTGGACAAGCGCGTCCCTAAGTCATGCTTCACCCCCTCCCATCGCCCCCTTTTCGCCATTCGAAATCCCAAGCCGCCATAACCTCTCCGCTCCAGCCGCGAAACCCCACCCTCCTCCGTCCGCCACGTCACCGCTGCCCAGCCGCAGCCTCTCCCCCGACGACGTCGTCCACCGCAACAGCTCGACGTCCCTCGTCCACCTCCCCGGATGAGGATCCGTCGTCCATCTCGCCGTCCCGCCGGTTCAGCCGCCCCGTCCTCCACCTCCAAGGAGCTGCTCCGACGATCGCCTCGTCTATCCCGGCTGCTCCATCCCCACAGCGCCGCCTTAACCTGCTCCACCGGAACCGCAGCATCCTCACCGACTCCTCGGACGAAGCCGCGGCCTACTCGGCGCCACCAAAGAGGTTGTACACTCATCGCATCGCACCTTCTCCTTAACTCGACCTCCCGGCACCGACGGTGCTCCATCCCGCACCCCCATGGAGCGGCTACCTTGAAGCCGGCGCCGCGGGCGACATCTCCACGGCGGCTCTCCCCCAGTGCGAGGACCCTTCGGCGGCGGCATCCATACCAGCCGGATCTGCTGCTGCTGCTCCGGCTCTCGCTCGATCGCTCGCTCGCCCAGCTGCTGCTGCTGCTCTCCCCCTCGCTCGTGCTGCTGCTCTGCTCCGATTAAGCCACACTTCAGTCGACTGAATCGACTTTTGCGTCAGTCGATTTTCAGGGCTTGGGGGGCTCGCCGGAGTTAAGGAAGAACCACCCGCAGCGGGGACGGGGGCTCGCCGGAGAGGTACCCCACTATCTATCTTAGGATTCAGGGTGGGGGCGGGGGACCTAGAGGGCTGGCCGGGGTGGCGGTGGCGAGTTGTTTCGGGGCGGCGAGGCAGCGCTGGGGCCGGCGGTTCAGGCGGTGGTGGCTGGCGGCTCAGGGGGGTGCAGGTTGAAGATGAACTATAGGCCCTCCCTAAACTACATGTCAAGTGCCTCTCTGCTACCATTGCGTTCAGTTTCGACAGTAGCATTCAGATTCCACAGTAAATTTCAGTTTTGACAGTTAAGTTCAGAGTCAACAATTTTTACCTCATCTGTTGTAGTCAGGTGGTTTTTGGTGATGTTAATTTTTCATCCATTTTACATCATCTATTGGAGATGCTATTAGAATACCACTTGAGATTGACGATGTCTGTCTTGTGCTGCTTCAGCCTTGACGTCTTACGGCTCACCGGAGCTGCTCCAACGACAGAACGATCCATCACAACAGAGCAGTGCCCTGGACGCCGTCTACAGATTCCTCAGATCTCCCTCCACACCTCCGACAGCCACCTCTGCCTCAACTGCTTTAGCGACCAACCCAATGATGCTGAGGTCGACACGGCTACGGCAAAGAGGTTGTACACTTGTTGCATCACTTATTACTATACATTCACGTCGATCCATTAGGGCTATTTTGGTTCAACGGAAAAATGTTGATCCACTGGTTGTTACCATCACTCTAAATTTCTGCATGCTCTCCTTACATAATCTCACCATATATTTTTTTCGTATGCATGTCAGATATTGTACACAGTCATGCTGAACATGTAGAGAAAAAGAGAAGAGTTTTGCGTGGCAATACAATGTCATGCAGACATCGCTCCATGGTGGGTTCAATCGCAAACCCTCCCCACCCCTCTCCAGATTGTAATCCAGAGGAAGATATCTGTTCTGAGGCGGATTCAGACGCCGCTGACCACTCCTATTTACCCCCAAGGTGTTTGCTCTACCTTGGCATGATGATGTTAGTCATATCATGCATATGTTGCCTTGCAGTGCCTACTTTTGACATCATATATGTCATCTTCTTAGTTTAGACATGTTCTGTTATGCCACCTGTTTAGTTTCTATATCATATATGGGAATTATGCAGTCTCATGTCTTTTAGCCAGCCATAATATATGTGAAATGTGCAATGCCATCCTCTTTAACCATTCATCATATATTTGAATGATATCTTGCCCATCTTTTTCTTCATTACATTTCCATTTGTCGACAATGTTTGTACATTAAACTACTCTTCCTGTGAATCAGCCATTTGGGTGGGAGATGGATAAATCTGGAGTGAAAACAAGGCCTTCAGAGCAGATAGTTCTACCTGTCGAAGCAGATCTCTTGTTGGGTCCCGATAGCTCCTCAGAGATGGATTCAGAGATAGATGACCAGTCCTATTCCCCCACTGAGGTGTATGCTCTAACTTGGCACGGTTATACTGCTCATATCATGCATACGGTGTCTTGCATTGCATAGTTTAGACATCATATACACAATATTCAACACCATGTTCTTAGTTCAGACATCATATCGAATGCCCTCTGTTTACCATATAAATCACATATGTGAATTAAATGATGCAATCCTGATTACTTAGATAACATGTAGTCCTGATTACTTACATAACATGTAGGTGAATTATGTAATGCGATCATGTTTAGTTATTCATCATATCATTGAATTATGTTATGCTATGCTATCCAGTTTAGATAGACATCATATATGTGAAATTATGTCATGCTATCCATTTTAGTTAAACAATATACATGTCAACTATTTCATGCCCTCTTTTTTCCACATCTATTGCATCTGTCTCTCATACAATGTCTGTACATTCAACTATGTTTCCTGTTTATCAGCCATTTGAATTGGAGCGGGTGATGCCAGTATCTAGGGGACTAAAAACACGGTCTTCAAATAAAACAGTGCTACCTCTTGGTGGAGATAGCACCCCGGTTGTACATGCACAAGAACCAGCCCTACCACACATAACCCAAACACTCGCAGATTGTACCCCTACTGCGATGGACAGAGAACCAGCTTCACCCAATCTAACCCCAACCCCAGCCGATAGTAACCCAGTTCCTATTGACACAGCACCATCTCCACCACAGAGCTCCCAAACAAGAGCAGTTAGTAAGGCAGCTCCAGTGCTCAAAGAGCCAGTACTATCACGGCGAACCCCAACTCCACCAGTTAGTACGCCTATTCCTGTGGAGGAAGCACAACCAGCTAGTCATAGTTTAGCATCTATCGCATTTGATGTTGTTAAATCGTATGTGCGTATCTTCCCATCTTGGAAATATTATACTGAAGATGAAGGAAAATGTCAGTTGCAGGTGTTTGTCTAGGAGTTATGTGTAAGTAATGTTATTCATGGCAATTACTTTGCTTCGTCCCATACATCCTACCTCCATGATGGTTATAATACAGCAAATTTTCCCATTTTTCTCTATGGAGAAGGACCAATTTGGAAACTCAGGATGAGGTAACCTGTGCTAATACCTCTGCTATCTTCAAGAATGCTTGGTGGCAGTATCGGAATTACCTGAAGAAAACGTACTTCACCGGCAAAGAAACTCATCAAATTCCCTTACGTTCTCCTGAGACACATTTACAGGACGATGACTGGGAACGCCTTGTTCTGTATTGGTCCCGAACCAAGAATGTGGTAAGGTCTATGAGCTCATTTTCTAATTTTTAGTATTATATTCTTGTGTCTTATTGTACTCTGTTCATGTAGAACAAGTGCCTAAACCTGAAGAACAACTGTTCTAATTTAAGATTCCATTGCTATCATAGTTCAAAAAAGCGCTAGGCGTTAATTGTGCGTTTTGCCACCGCCTTGCGCTTTACTGACCAAAGCGCATGCTTATGCGCGATTATGCGCAATGCGTTTTGCCAACGCCTAGAGCCCAGGCGCGCTTAAGCGCTCGCTTAGGCGTGCCATTTTTAACTATGATTGCTTTGCTCTTGTATTACTGTATTTACTCATACAAACTTATTTTTAAATTGAAGGATCCAATCGAAACTCCAATGGCACAGCAGGTATGTTCACGCATGTTTCTTTAACAGGTTTGGTCTTATCAATAGCTCTGTTGATTTCAATTTCAATTATGTATACAGTTGACTTTCATATCATGCACATTACTAGCATCACAACAGAGCCAATAGTGTTGTTGTACATGTAGACCCGTGGTACCCATCTGAAATCTTGTTGTGCCGTGTAGTTTCCCATGCTTTGTATTCTTTCACTGCTGCTTTGTCTTGAACTGATATGATTTGAACCGTGTCTCTATTTTCATTTGGCAAGACAATGCAGTGACCATAGGACATAGATATATGTTTGTTTGATGCTTTTATTATGTACTAGTACTTGGCAATAGAAGACTTGGTAGTTTAAGCATGTCCACCTTACTAATGAACTGGTTCACCGAAATGAGTTTCATATACTAGTACATGCTAAACTTGTTATGTGTCTACTTGTTTCTTCTTTTAGAATACTGACAGAATATTGGGGAAGAGTGCCTTATTAAGCAATGGTAAAGGAAGTAATGCAGATAAGGTTCAGGATAGTGACACATCCTTGTTGGTCTCCAACAAAGCTGATAAAACAGCTAAGGAAGACTATCTTGAAGACAGCGAGACAACCCCAAAGTCATGTCTTGGTTTAGTGTTCGAGTTACTGGCCACTACCGCTTGCACAAGCTATTCAAACTCACTGTCTGAATCAGTTCAGTTTCTTGAGTCTCAACTACAAGCTAAAAGACATCGATCAGTTGTGCTGCGACAAGAAGCGGAAGGACTGCGGAAGTCCCTGGAGCATTCAGATGCATACTTTCTGGTGCAACAGCAAGCGTTGGAGGATTTTAGCGCCAAACAGGACAAAGCTAATCAGCATGCTAAGCTTATTGCCAGCATGGTGGATACCCAAGATAACGTTTCTTGAGCTCTTCTGAAGTTGTTTCAGTTATGCTCTTGTTTTGCTGCCGCGTTTATTTGCACTGGTGGCCAATTTTGACGGCCAGTGTATATAATGTGCTGCTTTGTTCCCTATATTTGCACTGGTGGCGAACTTTGATGCCCAGTGGATGTAATATGTGTAATAGCGGTAATAGGCTAGCGTTAATTGCTTGCTTATTTATTTCCTTATTGTCTTGTTTAGTTGTTTGCTTGTAGTCACTGCAGTTCTTTTTCTGTTTTTTTCTAGTGGCCACAATAGCCTATTTTTGGTAACTAGGCCAAAATAATCGTGGCAACACACGGACTGTTGTAGCCATGGGCCTCCTGCAGGCCGTATGATCCATGGGCCTTCGTCCGGCCGTAGGATCCATCGGCCTTCTATACGGGCCTTAGGGTCCATGGGCCTTCTACGGGCCGTAGGGTCCATGGGCCTTCTACGGGTCGTACAATCCATGGGCCTTCTACGCGCCGTACTATCCATGGGCCTCATACGGGCCGTAGGATCCATGGGCCTTCTACGGGGCGTATCATCATTTCGCCAATCATGGGCCGTACTATTCGTGGACCATAACAGGCCGTTAATAGGCCGTATTTGATAACTCTATGAAAACAACCCAACGGGTTTTTTTGACATGAAAACGACCCAACGTATTAACGGTCCGCCAACGGGCCGACTGTAACGACGGGCTGAATTTGGCCCACAAGCAGAAAATGACAGTAATGGGTCGTATGTAACCGAATGCTGCAAATGAGCCCAAGAATCAATGGGCCCTGAGAAGGTCGAAAGATAACTTGGGCTGGAAACGGCCCAATGGAATAACGAGCCGTTAATGGGTATAATGTGATACACTGTTCATTACGGGCCAGTTTCACCACGGGCCGTTAATGGGCCAAGATTTACAAAGGTCCTCATATGGGCCGAAAGAAGTCATGGGCCACACATGGGCCGGAAGTTAAAACGGGCAGAATCATATTGGACGGCCCAGATGACGCTACTGGGCCTAATTCGGATAGGGCGTAATGGGCCCTGGGTTAGCGGGCTGTAAATGGGCTATATGCAAACAGGCCGTTAACAGGCTTCCCGTGGGCCGGCCCGCCACCTTTTGACCAAGTCAAACGGGCCGGCCTTTTCACAGGAATGGGCATCCTTTGGGCCGTGCCACGTGTCGCCGTATCATAGGCGCCTTCGGTCCAATGAGCGGATGACATCTGTCCCAACGGTGAGCTGACACGTGTTTCCTCCAGCCAATGATGATTTTACAGTGGAAAATCCCCATTGGTCGGGGCTGTTAACGGGTTATCGGATCCAAAACCCGACCCGATAGCTTAACGGCGTTCCGTTACGGTGGATGCCACATGTCGGTCACCCTTGACGAAAGCACTTCTGTTACGCGCGATTTATCGTCATGGAAGTGGACACTTCCGTGATGATAATTTTGGTAATGTCATGGAACACTTCTACGACAGCACAGGTATGACTATCTCGATTCTGTCATAAATTTGTCATGGATGTACATGCATGACAAAAAACACGACCTACTGTGACAAACACGTATTATCACGGAAGTGTATTTTTTTGTAGTGCAAATACATTCCAAAAAGGGAAGATAGATTTTTTAAGAGGCATAAGTATTTAGAAACCAAATGGTTGCAAGAAAGGCTAGATGTTTGTGCTGAAAAATTAAATTTTCTTAGTCATCCTTGTGAGCTTTGCAACGAACGTGGTCATTTAAATATCCAATACAAATTGTTTCATGATCGTATCGTGTCCAAAATTGTGATGACTTAATTTCCCTTGCACATCATAATGAATTTAGTTTGCTCTTGGGTTATGAAGAAATGAAACGTATAACTAAGGTTATTCCAGAATTTGCCCTTGAAAGAGTTCTTCATTTTGATCTAGAGGAAATTTATATGTATTGTGCGGTGAATTGCATTGAAAATCCTTATATTGCCAATTACATAAAGAAAAGGAAACAAATAGAATATGAAGAGAATACTAATGAAAGGGAAGAGACTTCCCAATATCCTCCTATTATTTCTTATGATGAATCAGGTAACGAGGAGGAGCCTTCTATTCAACCAATCTCATCAATAAGGAGCTCAAAAAAGAGGGTTAAACCCACACATGATGTGAAGAAGAAAAATATAAGACGGAGAAGCAAAGGTAGAAAGGTATCCCTCCCAAATGATGTTTCTCCTATTACTCATTGTGATGATGATAATTGCTATACTATTTGTGCTATCCATACTATTAATGATGAGAGTGATTATGCTTATGATATGAAAAGGCCCAAGCTTGGGCTGCTATGTTTGATGAGAATGACATGTTTGAGAATATATTTGCTGCAATTAATGTTTGTCCTAAGCTTGGGGATGCTACGTTTAATGAAGATGATATTTTTAGCCTCCCATGTTTTGATGAGCAAATTTATTATGATGATAGCATGCCTCCTATTTATGATGATTATTGTGATGAAACTTATGCTATAAAAGGTAGTGATGATTATATTTATAAAACTTGTCATGATCATGATTACCCTTTTTCTGATCATTACTCTTTTAATGTGGAAACAATTTATAGTATTCGAATCTCTTATGATACTCCCACTATTCTGAATGAGAAGAATTTTGCTTATGTGGAGAGTAATAAAGTTTCTATGCTTGTAGATCATGAAAAGAATGTTTTAGGTGCTGGTTACATTGTTGAATTCATTCATGATACTACTGGAAATTATTATGAGGTAGGAACATATGCTTGTAGGAATTGCAATAATATCGAGTTTCCTCTCTATGTGTTAAAAGTTTTGAAGTTATGCTTGTTTTGCATTCCTATGCTAGTTGATTATTGTTCCCATAAGTTGTTTGCTCACAAAATCCCTATGCATAGGAAGTGGGTTAGGCTTAAATGTGCTAGTCATATGCTTCATGATGCTCCCGTTATGTTTCAAATCTTATCTTTTATGTGAGCATCATTGTCATCATCATGCCTAGCTAGAAAGGCAATAAAGAAAAGCGCTTGTTGGGAGACAACCCAATATTTACCCTTACTGTTTTTGTGTGTTCACATTATTATGATACTGTAGTAATCATGTTTTTTAGCTTTTGTTTCAATAAAGTGCCAAGTAAGACCTTTAGGATAGCTTACGGTGATAGTTAATTTGATCTTGCTGAAAAACAGAAACTTTTGCGCGCACGAGATTAGTTTTCATAAATCAGAGAAACATGATTTTCAATTGATTCTTTTTTCATAAGATTAATAAACAAATTGCTTAGGACTTCCAAATTTGGTAGAATTTTTGGAGTTCCAGAAGTATACGTTTGATACAGATTGCTACGGACTGTTCTGTTTTTAACAGATTCTGTTTTCTATGTGTTGTTTGCTTATTTTGATGAATCTATGAATAGTATCGGAGGATATGAACTGTAGAGAAGTTGGAATACAGTAGATATTACACCCATATGAATGTAGAATGAGTTCACAACAGTACCAAATGCGGTGATTTATTTTTACTAACGGAGCTTACAAGTTTTCTGTTGAGTTTTGTGTTGTGAAGTTTTCAAGTTTTGGGTAAAGATTCGATGGACTATGGAATAATGAGTGGCAAGAGCCTAAGCTTGGGGATGCCCAAGGCACCCCAAGGTAATATTCAAGGACAACCAAGAGCCTAAGCTTGGGTATGCCCCGGATGGCATCCCCTCTTTCGTCTTCATTCATCGGTAACTTTGCTTGGAGCTATATTTTTATTCACCACATGATATGTGTTTTGCTTGGAGCACCATTTTGTTTTATTTTGCTTTGCTTGCTGCTTGAATAAAATACATTATATCTGAAATTCTTAAATGAGAGAGAGTCTTGACATAGTTGCATAATTATTCGACTACTCATTGATCTTCACTTATATCTTTCGGAGTAGTTTGTCATTCGCTCAGTGCTTCACTTATATCCTTTTAGAGCACGGCGGTGGTTTTATTTTGAAGAAATAGATGAACTCTCATGCTTCACTTATATTATTTTGAGAGTATTAAACAGCATGGTAATTTGCTTTGGTTATGAATTTAGTCCTAATATGATAGGCATTCAAGATGGGTATAATAAAAACTTTCATATAGAGTGCATTGAATACTATGAGAAGTTTGATGCTTGATGATTGTTTTGAGATATGAGGATGGTAATATTAGAGTCATGCTAGTTGAGTAATTATGAATTTGAGAAATACTTGTGTTGAAGTTTGTGATTCCCGTACCATGCACGTATGGTGAACCGTTATGTGATGAAGTTGGAGCATGATGTATTTATTGATTGTCTTCCTTATGTGTGGAGGTCGGGATCGCGCGATGGTTAACTCCTACCAACACTTCCCCTAGGAGCATGCGTGTAGTACTTTGTTTTGATGATTTATAGATTTTTGCAATAAGTATGTGAGTTCTTTATGACTAATGTTGAGTCCACGGATTATACGCACTCTCTCCCTTCCACCATTGCTAGCCTCTCTATTACGGCGCACCTTTCGCCGGTATCATACACCCACCATATATCTTCCTCAAAACAGCCACCATACCTACCTATTATGGCATTTCCATAGCCATTCCGAGATATATTGCCATGCAACTTTCCACCGTTCCGTTTATTATGACACGCTTCATCATTGTCATATTGCCTTGCATGATCATGTAGTTGACATCGTATTTGTGGCAAAGCCACCATGCATAATTTTTCATACATGTCACTCTTGATTCATTGCCCATCCGGTACACCGCCGGAGGCATTCATATAGAGTCATATCTTGTTCTAGTATCGAGTTGTAACTCTTGAGTTGTAAGTAAATAAAAGTGTGATGATCTTCATTATTAGAGCATTGTCCCAGTGAGGAAAGGATGATGGAGACTATGATTCCCCCACAAGTCGGGATGAGACTCCGGACGAAAAATAAAAAAGAGGCCAAAAAAAAGGAGAAGGCCTAAAAAAAGAAAAAGAAAAAAGAAAAAAAAGAGAGAAAAAGAGAGAAGGGGCAATGCTACTATCCTTTTACCACACTTGTGCTTCAAAGTAGCACCATGATCTTCATGATAGAGAGTCTCCTATGTTGTCACTTTCATATACTAGTGGGAATTTTTCATTATAAAACTTGGCTTGTATATTCCAAAGATGGGCTTCCTCAAAGTGCCCTAGGTCTTCGTGAGCAAGCAAGTTGGATGCACACCCACTTAGTTTCCTTTTGAGCTTTCATACACTTATAGCTCTAGTGCATCCGTTGCATGGCAATCCCTACTCACTCACATTGATATCTATTGATGGGCATCTCCATAGCCCGTTGATACGCCTAGTTGATGTGAGACTATCTTCCTCCTTTTTGTCTTCTCCACAACCACCATTCTATTCCACATATAGTGCTATGTCCATGGCTCACGCTCATGTATTGCGTGAAGATTGAAAAAGCTTGAGAATACTAAAGTATGAAACAATTGTTTGGCTGAAACCGGGGTTGTGCATGATTTAAATATTTTGTGTGATGAAGATAGAGCATAGCCAGACTATATGATTTTGTAGGGATAGCTTTCTTTGGTCATCTTATTTTGAGAAGACATGATTACTTTGTTAGTATGCTTGAAGTATTATTATTCTTATGTCAATATTAAACTTTTGTCTTGAATCTTTCGGATCTGAACATTCATGCCACAATAAAGAAAATTACATTGATAATTATGTTAGGTAGCATTCCACATCAAAAATTCTGTTTTTATCATTTACGTACTCGAGGATGAGCATGAATTAAGCTTGGGGATGCTTGATTCATCGCCAACGTATCTATAATTTTTGATTGTTCCATGCTATTATATTATCCATCTTAGATGTTTTATATGCATTTATATGTTGTTTTATATGATTTTTGGGACTAACCTATTAACCTAGAGCCCAGTGCCAGTTTCTGTTTTCTCCTTGTTTTTGAGTATCGCAGAAAAGGAATACCAAACGGAGTCCAATTGACGTGCCAATTTTTGATGATTTTTTATGGACCAAAAGAAGACCACAGAGCATCGGAGTTGGGCCAGAGGAGTCCCGGGCTGCCCACGAGGGTGGGGGCGCCCCCCCCCCCCCCCCCCCAAGCGCGTGGGCCTACCTCGTGGACAGCCCGGAGACCCCCCTGACGTGAAACCTACGCCAAAAATTCCTATAAATACAGAAACCTCCAGAAATAAACCTAGATCGGGAGTTCCGCCGCCGCAAGCCTCTGTAGCCACCAAAAACCAATCGGGACCCTGTTCCGGCACCCTGCCGGAGGGGGGATCCCTCACTTGTGGCCATCTTCATCATCCCGACGCTCTCCATGACGAGGAGGGAGTAGTTCCCCTTGGGGCTGAGGGTATGTACCAGTAGCTATGTGTTTGATCTCTCTCTTTCTCGTGTTCTTGAGGTGGTACGATATTGATGTATCGCGAGCTTTGCTATTATAGTTGGATCTTATGATGTTTCTCCCCCTCTACTCTCTTGTAATGGATTGAGTTTTCCCTTTGAAGTTATCTTATCGGATTGAGTCTTTAAGGATTTGAGAACACTTGATGTATGTCTTGCCATGCTTATCTGTGGTGACAATGGGATATTCACGTGATCTACTTGATGTATGTTTTGGTGATCAACTTGCGGGTTCAATGAACTTATGCATAGGGGTTGGCACACGTTTTCGTCTTGACTCTCCGGTAGAAACTTTGGGGCACTCTTTGAAGTTCTTTGTGTTGGTTGAATAGATGAATCTGAGATTGTGTGATGCATATCGTATAATCATACCCACGGATACTTGAGGTGACATTGGAGTATCTAGGTGACATTAGGGTTTTGGTTGATTTGTGTCTTAAGGTGTTATTCTAGTACGAACTCTATGATAGATCGAACAGAAAGAATAGCTTCGTGTTATTTTACTACGGACTCTTGAATAGATCGATCAGAAAGGATAACTTTGAGGTGGTTTCATACCCTACAATAATCTCTTCGTTTGTTCTCCGCTATTAGTGACTTTGGAGTGACTCTTTGTTTCATGTTGAGGGATAGTTATATGATCCAATTATGTTATTATTGTTGAGAGAACTTGCACTAGTGAAAGTATGAACCCTAGGCCTTGTTTCCTAGCATTGGAATACCGTTTCTGCTCACTTTTATCACTTGCTACCTTGCTGTTTTTATATTTTCAGATTACAAAAACCTATATGTACCATCCATATTGCACTTGTATCACCATCTCTTCGCCGAACTAGTGCACCTATACAATTTACCATTGTATTGGGTGTGTTGGGGACACAAGAGACTCTTTGTTATTTGGTTGCAGGGTTGTTTGAGAGAGACCATCTTCATCCTACACCTCCCACGGATTGATAAACCTTAGTTCATCCACTTGAGCGAAATTTGCTACTGTCCTACAAACCTCTGCACTTGGAGGCCCAACAACGTCTACAAGAAGAAGGTTGTGTATTAGACATCACTCGGCTTGTCGCTAAGGGTTATGGACAAGTTCAAGGAATTGACTACACCGAGACTTACTCGCCGGTGGCGATGCTGAAGTCGGTGAGGATCGTACTAGCTATAGCTGCATATTTCGATTACGAGATATGGCAGATGGATGTCAAAACGGCTCTCCTCCATGGAAATTTAACCGAGGACGTGTTTATGATACAATCCGAGGGTTTTGTCGATCCGACTAGCGCTAGTAAGGTATGCAAGCTCAAGAGATCCATTTATGGGTAGAGGCAAGCATCTCGGAGTTGGAACATTCGTTTTGATGAGGTCGTCACTTGTCTCAGTTTCATCAAAAGCGAAGAGGACGCTTGTTTATACAAGAAGTTAAGTGGGAGCTCGATAGTGTTTTTGATCTTGTATGTGGATGACATACTACTGATCGGAAATGATGTTTCGATGTTGAACTCGGTCAAGGAGTCATTGAATGGCAAGTTTTCGATGAAAGACCTTGGTGAGGCAGCTTATATTTTAGGCATTAAGATCTTTAAGGATAGATCGAGGAGGCTGCTCGGCGTAAGCCAGAGCACATACATAGATAAAGTGTTGAAGCGGTTCAACATGAGTGAGGCAAAGAAAGGGTTCTTGCCACTCTCACATGGTATAAGGCTAAGCGAGACTCAGAGTCCTTCGACATCTGATGAGTGGAGCAGGATGAGTAGGATTCTGTATGCCTCAGCAATCGGATCCATCATGTATGCCATGATATGTACAAGGCCTGATGTTGCTTTTGCAATAAGCCTAACAAGTAGATACGAGGCCAACCCAGGTGAAAGTCACTGGGCAGCGGTAAAGACTATTTTGAAGTACCTGAAAAGGACTAAAGAGATGTTCCTAGTTTATGGAGGTGAGGAAGAGCTCGTCGTAAGGGGTTATGCCGATGCTAGTTTCCAAACCGACAGAGATGATTGTCGATCACAGTCCGGATTCGTGTACGTCATGAACGGAGGAGCAGTGAGCTGGATGAGTTCCAAGAGAGATACGGTGGCCGATCCTACCACAAAAACCGAATACATTGCGGCTTGTGAAGCTGCGAAGGAAGGTGTTTGGATCCGGCATTTTCTGGATGATCTTGGTATTTTCCCAGCCTCGGTGAAACCGTTGGACCTTTATTGTGATAATTTTGGTGCCATCGCACAAGCCAAGGAGCCGAGGAATCACCACAAGGTCAGACACATAGATCGGAAATATCACCTGATATGAAAGATCGTAAAGAATGGTGATGTAGAGTTATGCAAAATTCACACGGATGCAAATGTTGCAGATCCGTTGACTAAGCCGCTTCCACAACTCGAGCATGAGGGGCACGTTACAGCTATGGGCATTCGATGTCTATTTGATTGACTCTAGTGCAAGTCAGAGACTGTTGGAGATATGCCCTAGAGGCAATCATGTATGATGATATTTCCTATGTGTTTATGAATAAAGATAGTCCTTGGACATTATTAATGATCTGTATCATCAAGTACGTGACTTGTTTGTGGGACTATGCATTGTATGATGACTATCCTAAAAGGTCCCTAGTCGAAAGGGCTGTGTGGACGCGCAGCCGACTAGACTAGCATATGACACGGTCGATGGCTTGGTCTCACTAGCCATGGAGCATTGGATGCTAACCGGATAATATGGATTTGGAAAGGTCTGGTCGGATTCGACGTAGTCGGATCCGAGTCGAGATAAGGTCTGAGTCAGACAGACCCAACTATGAGACGCAGCGATATGTCATCTGTGAGTCTCTAGTACAACATACGTTCTATGTCCTAAGACCTGAGCTGACGCATGTACTCGGGATGGTGACAGACCTGCTTTGGGCCGACCAAACGCTACTCCGTAACTGGGTAGTTACAAAGGTAGGTTTCAGGCTTGTCCAGACCCATGCTGCGAGACATGGTCGAGCAAGATGGGATTTGCCCCTCCGATAAGGAGAGATATACTCTGGGCCCCTCGTGTGATCCGACCAGGAAAAGCATGGCCATGGATTATGAGATAATCCGGATAGTGGTCGGCATCACGGGAACGAGAAAGAGGTCGGGCTAGCACAAGGATGACAATCTCGCCTTGAGCCCGATAACATATATCGTGTGGCAAAGGGAACAGAAGTGTGACATGTTGTACAGGTTTGCCTAACCAGTTTCATAGTCTGCTTGGTGTTCGGCATGCCTTGCTAGAGGCCGCTGCCAACCGTGCAGTTCGGAGGTGATCCGAACCGCGACCAAGCCGGCTTGAACCTAAGGGGTCACGCGCTTAAGGGAAGGAACCTACGAGGTCGGATCCGAGGACACTGGTCGAATGTGATCCGAGCTGTATTCGGATTTTGGCCGTGTAGACTTGTGGGCTTTAGGGTCCGTGCGAGGCCCAAGTGTTGAGCCCGTGACAGACGCCTATATAAAGTGGGGGTGCGGCACACTCATGCGGTTGATAGCTTCGGCATTGTCACTAGGGTTTGCATGTGTTGTGAATAGATACCTCCACTCGCCGCCAACTGTGTGATCGGACCTAGCAGTCCGCCGCACGGTGTTCCTCCTGCACGCGCGGATACCGTTAGAGGTGGTGCACTTGCGCCGCTCCGGCGAACTTGTACGTGGGATCGGACGAGAGGCTGTTCGAGGGAGATCGAACGAGGAGGAGACGATCCACGCGGACGCGCTGCCCCAACTCTTCTTCCACTGCACGGCACTGCACGTCTAGTGGTAACGATCTATGATCCATCTCCCATAGCATGTTCCTGGATGTTCTACGCGTAGGAATTTTTAATTTGCAGTCGACGCACCCTACCGTAGAAACCAGCACGCTCCAGTGCTTGTAGGATTCATCTTTTCCACCCAATTTTAGAAGTGGAGAGTGAATCAAAGGTTTGCTCACTTCAATGTGCTTTCCCAAGTATGGACAATTCACTTCAACCAGTCTTGTAGGATTCATCTCAACCCTCCGAGCAATGTCAACCCTCCAAGCCAATCGGTCCACAACACGTCTCCTTGCACTGAGATTCGAGAAACTGTGTATTTCAGTCCAAACTACAACATTTCCAACTTTAGTGACTCCAGTGCAACCCTATCATCACATTCTTCGATCAAAACCATCAAACCCTGGAAAATCCTTAACCCCTACGACATCATCTTTTTCAGTTGCCGAGACAAAACATCTGAATGACGAAGAGGTTGTCATCAACCCTGCGAATCTCCAGTTCATGCGCAAGACTCCATGCAAATTCCAGAGTGCCGTTCAGCACGACACATTTGAACGACTTGTTCGTGTTGACCTTCGGCACTACACACCTTTGTTGGCTCTCCAATCTCCCCCTCCTCGACAAAGATGCCGTCCATCTCCCCCTCTTTTAGATTCATGTTCCTCGTTCCATTTCAGTCTTCCAGGCATCATCACCTGATGCCTTCTTACCCTTCTCCACCTCCCTAAAGTTCGATCCCGTCGACCCCATGTTTGCCGCTTCACAGTCCAATATGGCCTCTCTTGTCTGATCTTACCACAGAACACCAAGGGCGAGAAGATGAGTGGGCCATCCCTTGAGTCAGCCCGAGCGTCTGCGCAAGCTTGGGGTAGGGCAGGGATTGGGATAGGTGGTAGACAAGACCTCAACGTTGGTGGGACGTCGACGAAGTAGCAAACCTAGCCACCTATCGAAAAACAAGACAATCCTCCATAGGCAGGTACTAAGTGAAAGAAGTTTTTTTTACGAGATAAGTGAACGACGTTCATACTAAACCCCTTGTAGTGTGGCGATCAAGATCGCTCAGCAAAAGAAAAAAATAAGTTGTTTCATTGAGACATAATAAAAGGAAAAAAAGAAACAAACTTTTTTTGAGGGATAAAAAAGAACCAAATAAGTGACTGAATCGTGGGTCCATGAGCAACTTGTGTCAGGCTTTGGCCCAACCAAGTAACAACATTCCAGGGCCACCATAGACAGACAGAGACTGCTTCGGTCCCTTTATAAGACGAACGGCCCACCATCGCCACACAGTCCACCCACACCCAGTCGAATCCCCAAACCCGCGTCGGCTCATCCGCCGGCGCCGCCGTCTGACCATGGCTGACCCGAGACCGTTCACCAACGTTGATCCTGCGACGGCGGCCGAATCGCGGCGCAATGGCTGTGACCCGCACGAGGTGGACCAATTCGTGGAGCACGTGCTAGCGTACATCTACATCCTCGTCCCCCGCCCGCCGTTCACCGACAACGGCCGGCTCACGCCCTCGCCGCCTCCATCAACGGCGTCGACCGCATCAGCAGCCTCCCCGACGAGCTCCTGCGCAACATCGTCACTCGCCTCCCTGTCAAGGACGCCGCGCGCACCGCCGTGCTCTCCACCTGCTGGCGCACGCTCTGGCGCTCCACGCCCCTCGTCCTCAACGACGCCCACCTCATCCCCGACAGCCACGTCTAGCGTCCTACGCGCGCCAACTCGCCGGCCGTCACCGCGGCCGTGTCCCGCATCCTCGAAGCGCACCCGGGGCCCTTCCGCTGCGTCGACCTCGTCTGCAGCCACATGAATGCCTACCTTGCCCAGCTCGCGCGGTGGATCCACCTCCTCGCCGCCAAGGGCGTCCAAGATCTCGTCCTCGTCAATTGACCATGGCCGCAAGACGTGCCCCTCCCCGCCACTCTCTTCAGCGTCAGCACCCTCACCAGCCTCTACATCGGCTTCTGGAAATTGCCGAGCACGGACGTCCTGCGCGGTGCCCCCTTTCCCCACCTTGTCGAGCTCGGCATATGCAGCGTTGAAATGGAGCACGACGCCATCGAGTCCCTCGTCGCCAGGAGCCCTGTCCTGGAGATCCTCAATATTGAGGGATGGCGCACGGAGCTGTGTCTACGCCTCGTCAGCCAGAGCCTACGCTGCGTGCAAATCTGTAGCTCGGTTATGGAGAGCATCACCATGGCAAAGGCTCCATGCCTCGAGCGGCTTATCCCCTCTGGCAGAGTCGGTCGTGGTGCCTTCAGAGTCAGGATTGTCGATGCCCCCAAGCTGCACACGTTTGGATTCTTAGAACCAGGACAGGTCCTAGAGGTTGGGAAAACTGCCATCATGGTACATCCCCCGGTCTCCCGTGTCTCTGTTAGTTCAGTTAGCAAATATGTTCAGCCGATGACTCAATTAGTTGTGTGATGTTCTTCTTGAATTGGGAAAATTTCAGCCCGGGATAAAGGCAAGCACAAGTACCATGCTCACAACCGTGAAAATTCTGAGCTTGAATGTGCGTTTCGGGGTTCGCAGTGATGTCAAGATGGTTCCCACCTTCCTCAAATGCTTTCCCAACATGGAGAGACTGCACATTATGGTATTTGTCACCAATTCATGTTCTACTTACATTTCTATCGATCTCTTACCTGTTATTTACTTCAAGTCTATCATTATCTGTCATTGTGATAGCTCTTTATATGGTCGTTTTGGTTTTGTCCACTGTAATGTGAGGGATTATAGTGATGCAAGCTAGTGTTTTGCTGCACAATAATTATTATGCCGGCATCTTGATTTATAGTGTTCTGCTTCTGTAGGTATGTCCAGATTTTGTTTCTGTAACAGACATGAGACATGCAATGCTTATTTCTGACTTATGAAAGCTACACATATTAAAGTAGCACATTCATGTCGACAGTTCTCGAGGCTGTTTCGGTATTGGTAATACCATAATTGCTGTATGGATGCTAGTACGCTAGTTTGGTCATATCAGGACCTTAGGGACTTATCCTGGCTAATTTATTATAGAAGTGTTGTTAAAGAACATATCTGGCAAAATGTTGTTAAGACCAAAGTCGTCCATTCTGGACTGAAGTTTGCAGCCTCACATATATCTTAATTTACCGTCAATGGATTTATGCTCAGCACATCTTGTTAGGATAACGTGCTTCATTGTTTTTCTCTCTCTGTAGCCTGCACTACTAGGCTATTTCATAATTTGTAAAGTCCGGTACACCCATTGAAATATAGAGTTGTCATTTCTACTACAAATCGGATCCAGCATTTAGTTATGGACCACTATAGATTCCAGTATTTAGAGTTGAGCAGTTAACACTGCATGCAGTGTAGATTCTGAATCTTAGCCTACAAAAAATGCTCCATTTGCTCACGAGGGAATTATAATACCATTTTATTTTCTAACCTTTTTCTTCCTGGCAGCTAACGGAAACTACGGACTTATTTATCTCAGCTTATTATTCTTAACAATTTCCTCTACACGTTAATTGAAAAATTTGTTCCATCTTGCAGCACATTTAGTTGCTTGCGGTGTTCTCACTTATTTGCATATATCTGTCAAGTCAATCCTCATCATTTAATTTCTTCTACTATGAAGTGTGAGCCATGTATTGTGAAAGGATCGATATAGTTGACTAGAGGGGGGGTGAATAGGCAACTAACAATTTTTAGCTTTTCTTTATCAATTTAAACTTTGCATCAAAGTAGGTTGTCTAGATATGCAACTAGGTGGGCAACCTATATGATGCAATAACAATAAGCACACACGCAAGCAAGAGATACAACACAAATAAGCTTGCACAAGTAAAGGCACGAGATAACCAAGAGTGGAGCCGGTGAAGACGAGGATGTGTTACCGAAGTTCCTTCCCTTGAGAGGAAGTACGTCTCCGTTGGAGCGGTGTGGAGGCACAATGCTCCCCAAGAAGCCACTAGGGCCCCCGTATACTCCTCACGCCCTCACACAATGCGAAATGCCGTGATTCCACTATTGGTGCCCTTGGAGGTGGCGACCGAACCTTTACAAACAAGGTTGGGGCAATCTCCACAACTTAATTGGAGGCTCCCAACGATACCACGAAGCTTCACCACAATGGACTATGGCTCCGTGGTGACCTCAACGGTCTAGGGTGCTCAAACACCCAAGAGTAACAAGATCCACAAGGGATTAGTGGGGGGATTCAAATTTCTCTTGGTGGAAGTGTAGATCGGGGCCTTCCCAACCAATCCCTAGAGAATCATCAAGTTTGATTGGCTAGGGAAGGAGATCGGGCGAAAATGGAGCTTGGAGTGACAATGGAGCATGGAGGTGGAAGAGGTGGTCAACTAGAGGAGGAAGACACCCCTTATATAGTGGAACGACAAATCCAACCGTTATCCACCAACTCAGCCTGCGCAGCGCGGTACTACCGCACCTGAGGCGCGGTACTACCGCAGGGGCGGTACTACCGCACCTGAGGCGCCGTACTACCGCAGGGGCACGCGGTACTACCGCAGGGCCCCGCGGTACTACCGCCCACACAGGAGAGATCAGAACAGCCAAAGGTGCACTAAGGCAGAGGGCGGTAGTATTGCTGGCGCGGTACTACCGCTCCCCCTTGCGGTACTACCGCAAGGCAGGGACTGTCCGGGGATGGGAAGGCACGGATATAAAAAATTACATCCGTGGCTACTTCCGCAGAGTTGGAGTCGATGCAAAAACCCTACGCGGTAGTACCGTAAGCCAGCTGCGGTACTACCGCGCGGGGCGCGGATGTAAAAAATTACATCCGCCCCTTACTGCCGCGTACTTGCGGAACTAAGTCAGGGACCACGGTACTACCGCTTACTAGAAGCGGTACTACCGTGGGCCCTTGCGGTACTACCGCACCAGCGGGCGGTACTACCGCAAGGTCCTGCGGTACTACCGCTCTAGGGAGCAGTACTACCGCATGCCTTAGTTCGGCAAGCAAGAGCAATATTGCATAGACAAGGAAAACATAGGATGCTCCAAAGGCTAGAGGAAAGGAGGTGCAAAGGAAGATGTGTACGTGATGAATCCACCCAACCTTTCCAACGCGGACCCCCTCTTGATAGTACGGCTTCCCTACGACTCAATACCACCGAAAAGAACCAAAGAGAAACGCCGTCTTCCTTAGCCTTCGAGGGGAACCAAAACATCTTGTGCCTAGTCAATATATCTGAAATATTCGATGCACATGATTAGTCCGCAAAAGCATTGTCATCAATCACCAAAACCAACTAAGGGGTAAAAATGCCCTTACAATCTCCCCCTTTTTGGTGGATTGATGACAACACGGGATTTGCACGAGAGTATAACGCAAAGAGCGGGGGCAAACCCCAAGTCTCTAAAATATAGACGGGCTCCCCCTAGATGTGTGCTATCTCGATGAGTGCTTTGGACTGCACGACACACATACTAGGATCAACACTCCCCCTATATTTTATAGACATGGCAAATCAAGCAATAAGGCTAAAGCTAAGCAAGATAGACAGGAGCATATGCAATAAGGCTAAAGCTAAGCAAGATAGACAGGAGCATAGGAAATTAGCACAAGATAGAGTAAGCTCACTACGGTACGATAGAGTGCATATGTCTTACACCATATGATCGGAAGTCTCACGAGCACAAACCAAAGCAAACCAAAGCAAACGAAATAAACGAAGTTCAACTGACCCAAACACGACACAACTCGCAAATCCTACACTCTCTCCCCCTTTGGCATCGAGACGCCAAAAAGGCAGAGAGGACACCTACAACAATAGTGGTGGCTCAAGCGGAGTAGTCACTAGCACGCTCCTCGTCAGACTCTGCAGCTGGGACGGACTCCTCCTCAGACTCGGTCCACCGATAACCCTGCTTGTGCAGCCATTCTGCCTCTGGGGTGATGTTCACTTCTGACCCGCCAGAGATCTTCTCGCCAAAGGTCCTGAAAATCCGCTTGTCACGGCGGCGAGTCTCCTTGGAAGCCACGTGGGTCTGCTACTGCCCCTTTGCCTGCATACAGAACAACATCTTCATCTTGTTCTTCAGTCGCTTTGCCCAAGAAGGCTCAGAGGTGGGAGGGATGTAACCCTCAGAGCTATCCTCATCTGCTGCCTCCTCCTCATCCTCATCTGCATCCATGTCCATGGCAGCCGCAGTATCAGCACGAGAGGTAGTGTTGGCCCACTGAGGCTTGATACGGAGGTTGATGGGCTCATGCCGGATCCAACCAGGGGCCTCAAACACATCCTGAGGGTAGACCCGCTCCCAGGTAGCCGATATCAACTCAAACAGATAAGGTCCATAGATGGGGACCTTGCGGTTGTAGACCGCAAAGCGAAGCTCATGCCACATGATATGTGAGACATCAAGTGGTAGTGTCTGAGAGTTGCGAGCATCTTCACACAGGAGCATCATATCCACAAGATAGGCATGCACTTTGTCCTTGTCCCCAATGCGTGGGAAGAGAGTGTTTCGGAAGATCCGGTGCATGATGTCAAGAAAGGAGTTGAGAACCCAAGATGACTTGCCATTGGAGAGCCTCTTCTCCACATAGTAGGGCATAAGCTTGTTCTTGTTGGCAGACTCGGGATTGGCATGAGGGCGAACACCTTGGGGTGTGGCGAGCCCCTCATCCGGAACCCCAAGCAAGGTCATGAATTCCTTCCAAGTAGCAGTCAGCTGCCGACCATTGGTCATCCAAGTCATGGTCCTTTCCTCATTGGGATGAAAATGCACTGAGGCAAAGAACTGAGCAAGGATCTCAGGATCATAGTCTTTGTGGAATGAGATGATATGCTCAATGCCAAATTGCTCCACTAGGTCCAAAGCCTCACCAAAGTATTCCCGGTGCGCCTCTTTGCGCATGTGATGCAAGTTGATCCACTTCACCTCCACATGGATGTTTTGCTTGGCCTTGATGACATCCAGATAGATGAGATTCTGCTGCTTGGTCCAGAATAGATCATTCCCTCGAAAGTTAGCACGAGGGTTTCCATACGGATTGATCTTCCTCCGAGAGATGAACTCAGCAAGCGGTATCTCATCCATACCCTTGGCGGGGTCCTTCTCTTTGGTGGCAGTGGTCTTGGTTCTGCGTTGGGGGGCATTGGAGCCCTCTGCTTCCTCTGTGTTGCGCATACGCTTCGATCCGTGTCACGGCTTGGATTGGAGCGGCGAGCCGGAGCACCTGAGCCACCACCTAAAACACACACCACAAAACAAACACGCACAAAACACGAGAAGGTTCAATGCAAGGACCATAGCAAAGCAGGAGAAACAAGTAGACATGGTACGTGAGAAGTGCCACAAGAGGGATATGAGACGACGGTAGTATCGTGTGGTGCGCCACGTGCGGTAGTACCGCACCATGGAGCGGTAGTACCGTAGACACGGTAGTACTGCACCATCAGGGCGGTAGTACCGGACGTGCGGTAGTACCGCACCTGAAGAGCGGTAGTACCGCACGGTTGCAGATCTGAAACAGCCATGGAGATCTGAGCACAACCGTGTCAACACGCGGTACTACGGTCGATCAAATCCATCATGGGACAACTATAGCAAGTACCAACACTACACAAAACTACTCTCCTACATCCTACTCTTGCATATATTTGGCCTAAAATCTCAAGAACAACTTGCATCTCCCCAAAACCTAAAAGCAACAAGACGAACAAGAAAAAGGGAGGGATTGGGGAGAAACCTTGTTCCATGGAAAGAGGGAGTGGTGGGGAATGATCCCACCGGTCGGAATCCGAGGAGAGCGGCCGGAGACGGAGATCCGGCGATGACCTCCGGCGCCGTTCTTGAGTGAGAGAGAGAGAGATGAAGTGGGGAGAGAGACGAATGGGTATGGGGGAGTTGGAACCCCCATGCCCGTGTTTAACCCCCACACGCCCTCGACTGCACGGTAGTACCGCAAGTCATCGCGGTACTACCGCCCCGGGCGGAAGTACCGCACCGTGACTATAGTACCGCTCCCCCAGGCGGCAGTAAAAAATTACTGCCGCGCTGGGTGCGGTAGCACCATGCGCTCCTCACACGGTAGTACCGCACGTCATTGCGGTAGTACCGCCCTGGGCGGAAGTACCGCACCTAGGCCGTAGTACCGCTCTTCCAGGCGGCAGTAAAAAATTGCTACCGCGCTGGGTGCGGAAGTACCATGTGCTCCTTACGCGGTAGTACCGCACGTCATTGCGGTAGTACCGCCCGGGCGGAAGTACCGCACCAAGGCCGTAGTACGGCTCTTCCAGGCGGCAGTAAAAAATTACTGCCGCGCTGGGTGCGGAAGTACCGTGCGCCCCCCTCGCGGTAGTACCGTGGCAGGCCGCGGTAGTACCGTGAGCTCAAGAAAGATAGTTTCGACCAAAAGAGAGAACACCGAAGCACGGAACCTTCAAGCGAGAGACCACACCAAAGAGCTAACACACTGGACACCACAAGCACAAGCTTGGCACGAAGGAAGAGAGGCAAGAGACAACACAGACCCAAATGAGACACAAACTCTCCACGGAGAGGGCGGTGGCCGGAGCCACCTATGTTTGAGTCAATTGGTATGGCACCGTGAAAATTATCCTTGGGCCCATGACCAAAACTCGTCTTTGAAGCACAAGTACCATAAAAATGGCTAATATGAAAGAGTTGATCACTTTATGCATAATGGGGGAGGGAGAGTTCATTGAGAGAACAACACTCCCCCTATGTCCATGCCTACACCTAGATTAGATAACAAGTTGAGTGTGGTGGGGTGTGCAAGGGTTCAAGCAACATTGCTTGAATCAATGATATTTAGCTCATGCCTTAACTCGCGAAATCTTGCTTCATCCAAAGGCTTCGTGAAAATATCTGCAAGGTTATCATGGGTGTTGACGTAGTGGAGCTCAATCTCCCCTTGCCTAATGTGATCTCGGATGAAGTGATACCGAATCTCAATATGCTTCGTCTTGAAGTGTTGCACGGGGTTGAGAGAAATCTTGATGGCACTTTCATTATCACACCAGAGAGGCACTTTGTCACAAATGACACCGTAATCCTTTAAAGTTTGCCTCATCCATAAGAGTTGTGCACAACAACTACCGGCTGCCACATACTCCGCTTCGGTGGACGAGAGAGACACACAACTTTGCTTTTTAGAAGACCAACTTACCAAAGAGCAACCAAGAAATTGGCACCCTCCGGAAGTGGACTTCCTATCCACTTTGTCTCCCGCCCAATCGGAGTCCGAATACCCTACAAGCTTGAAGTTTGCTCCTCTTGGGTACCATAAGCCAAAGTTTGGGGTATGAGCCAAATATCGAAAGATTCGCTTGACCGCCACAAAGTGGCTTTCCTTAGGTGCGGCTTGAAACCGTGCACAAATTCCCACACTCAACATGATATCCGGTCTAGATGCACAAAGGTAAAGCAAGGAACCAATCATGGAGCGATATACCTTTTGATCCACCGCTTTACCATTGGGATCGATGTCAAGTTGGCACTTGGTGGGCATTGGAGTGGACGCCGGCTTGACATCACTTAGCTTGAATCTCTTGAGCATGTCTTGAGTGTATTTGGCTTGGTTGATGAAGGTTCCTTCTCTTCTTTGCTTTACTTCGAAACCGAGAAAGAACTTCAACTCTCCCATGGAAGACATCTTGAACTTTGAGGTCATGAGTGCGGCAAATTCCTCATTGAAAGCTTTGTTAGGGGAACCAAAGATAATGTCATCAACATATAGTTGGCATACAAACAACTCCCCTTTGACCTTCTTAGTAAAAAGAGTGGGGTCGATTAGCCCAACTTCAAACCCACGATCTTGTAACAACTCGGTAAGGTGGTCATACCACGCACGTGGGGCTTGTTTAAGGCCATAGAGTGCCTTATCGAGTTGATACACATGATCGGGAAAGTAGGGATCCTCGAACCCGGGGGGTTGCTTGACATAAACCAACTCATTAATAGGACCATTAAGAAAAGCACTCTTCACATCCATTTGTTGCAACTTAAAGTTGTGATGAGAAGCGTAAGCAATCAACAAACGAATAGATTCAAGGCGAGCAACGGGAGCAAAGGTTTCACCGTAGTCGATACCCTCGACTTGGGAGTAGCCTTGTGCCACCAATCGTGCCTTGTTGCGAATGATGGTCCCATGAGCATCTTGCTTGTTCTTGAATATCCACTTGGTTCCAATGACATTGTGGTTCCCCGTTGGCCTCGGCACTAATCTCCACACCTTGTTGTACTCGAAGTTGTTGAGTTCTTCATGCATGGCATTAAGCCAATCCGGATCTTCGAGTGCTTCATATACCTTTTGGGGTTCAACACAAGAGACAAACGCGTGATGTTCACAATAGTTTGCCAATTGTCTACGAGTGCTTACCCCCTTTTGAATGCTTCCAAGCACATTCTTCATGAGATGACCCTTGGTGGAGAGCTTGGATGCAATCTTGGCGGCACGACGCTCCAATTCTTCCTCGGTGGTGAGTTGAGGAGCGGTCACTTGATCATCTTGAGCGTCGTCTTGAGCTTGTTCTTGATCTTGAACTTGCTCGGAGGAGAGAACTTGACCTTGGGCATCACTTGGTGTGTCAACACCGTCTTGAGCATGATCTTGCCCTTGGTCTTGTTCATGAGGGTGAGGGCCTTCACTTTGTTCTTCGGAAGCGTGTGGGCCTTGGGTTGGTGATGGCTCCACTTGAGTGGAGCATTGTCCTTCTCCTTCGGCCACAAGGGGTTCCTCAATGGGTAGGATAAAACCAACGCCCATTCTTCTTATGGCTTGAGGAGGAATTTCATCACCTACATCACAAGTGCCACTTTGCTCCACTTGGGAGCCGTTATTCTCATCAAACTCCACGTTACACGTCTCCTCAATAAGTCCCGTGGATTTATTGAGGACACGGTAAGCATGAGAGTTTGTAGCATAACCAACAAATATGCCCTCATAAGCTCTAGCCTCAAATTTAGACAACCGAACACCTTTCTTGAGAATGAAGCACTTACACCCGAACACCCGAAAATACTTGAGGTTGGGCTTGTTACCGGTGAGTATCTCATATGGAGTCTTGTTCAAGCCCTTGCGGAGGTAGAGCCGATTGGATGCATGACACGCGGTGTTGATGGCTTCGGCCCAAAAGTTGTATGGAGACTTGAACTCCGCCATCATGGTCCTTGCCGCATCCATCAACGTCCGGTTCTTCCTCTCCGCAACACCGTTTTGTTGAGGGGTGTAAGGTGCGGAATATTGATGCTTGATCCCCTCATCACTAAGAAACTCATCCAAGGTGTAGTTCTTGAACTCGGTGCCGTTGTCGCTTCTTATTGTCAAGATCTTTGCATTGTGTTGACGTTGGGCTTCATTTGCAAAGTCAATGACAGTTTGTTGGGTCTCACTCTTCCTCTTGAAGAAATACACCCAAGTGTATCTTGAATAGTCATCCACAATCACCAAGCAATACTTCCTACCCCCAAGACTATCAAAAGATGGAGGCCCAAAGAGATCCAAATGAAGGAGCTCCAAAGGCCTCTTCGAGTAAATGATAGTCGTGGGAGGGTGAGCCTTCTCATGTAGCTTTCCTTCGATACAAGCACTGCAAGCACGATCTTTAGCAAAACTAACATTCGTTAGTCCACGGACATGGTCCCCCTTGAGAAGACTTTGCAAAGATCTCATATTGACATGGGCTAAACGGCGATGCCAAAGCCATCCCACGTCAACTTTAGCCATTAGGCATGTCGCGGTCTTAGTGGGTCGCTCCGAAAAGTTAATCACATAGAGACCGTTCTCGACATGCCCAACAAAGGCTACTTTAAGAGTCTTGCTCCACAAGAGGGCCACGGTATCAATATCAAAGAAAGTGGCAAAGCCCATGATTGCAAGTTGACGAACGGAAAGTAAATTGTATGCAAGGGACTCAACAAGCATGACCTTCTCGATCGTGAGATCATGAGAAATGACAACTTTGCCGAGTCCCAATACCTTAGAAGACGAGGCATCACCCCACTCGACATTGGTGGGCATAGATGGAATCTTGTGCACGTCCACCACCAAGTCCTTGCTTCCGGTCATATGATTTGTAGCTCCACTATCGAGCAACCATGATCCCCCACCGGAAGCAAACACCTACAAGAGATCAATGCTTGGTTTTAGGTACCCATTTTGTAATGGGTCCTTTGATGTTAGTAACAAGGGTCTTAGGAACCCAAATAGACCATTCAATGTACTCATGAGGAGAACCAACAAATTTGGCATAAACATGCCCATCACTAGCACGGCATAACACATAAGAAGGATTAAAGTCGCCGGCTTTGTTGGAAGGAGTGGCATTGCCCTTCTTGACACCGCCACCCTTCGCATTGTTCTTCTTCTCCTTGGAAGCACCCTCTCCCTCCTTCACAAACGTTTGCTTGAGAGGAGGAGGTCGTTTGGTCTTGTCATTCTTCTTCTTGTTCTTGGGATTGGGTGCGAACCCAATCCCCTCCTTGGCCACAACTTCCTTTTGATTGCTCAAAAGGTCGTTGAGGTTCTTCTCACCTTGTATGCATGACACAAGGCCTTTCTCAAGTTGCTCCTTCAACTTAGCATTCTCCTCAACAAGATGCACATGCTCACAACATGGGTTAGTAGCATTTGCATTATCAATTAACACCATATGAGGAAAGGTGGCTTTCTCCTTAGTTAGCTTCACTTGGAGTTGATCATGAGACTCCTTGAGGCTAGCATGAACACCCTTCAAGACTTTGTGAGCCTTGTCGAGAATGTCAAACTCCTCTTTGAGTCTAGCAAGATCAACCCCAAGCTTTGCCTTCTCGGAGTTTAGCACACGAGACACAACAAGAGCATGATCAAGATCTTTCTTTAACTTAGCATGATCATCGTTGTGTGACTCCTCAAGAGCCAAACGAAGACCACGCTCTTCGTCAAGAGCATTGGAAAGACCCGAAATCTCATCGGCATAGTCACGACTATGCCCCTCCATCTTAGAGATGGTATCTTCGTGAGCCTCGATCATGTCATTGGCTTCACCAAGTTGTTCCAAGAGAGCAACGAAGTGCTTCTTGGATTTACCCTTGAGTTTACCCATAAAGGTCTCAAACTCATTCTTCTCCACATTTGTCCCCTCATGTTCATCAAAGCTATCCGTCGAAGAAGGATGATTAATGATGGTAGTTTTGATGTTGGGGTTACATTGTTGGTGGCTTTAGCCATGAGGCACTTGGTGGTGATGTTCTCATTGGGTGAGTCGAAGAGAGACATCCGTGGAGTCATCGCAATGGCAATGGAGGCCATGGCAACCGACTCACCATCTTCATTATCGTCATCATCCTCATTGTACTCTTCTTGTACCACCAATGCCTTGGGAGGAGTCTTCTTGGTGAAGTTTCTCTTGTTGGGGAACGACTTGGCCTTGTCCTTTCGGATGAGCTTGCCACCATTGTCTTCCCTCCTCTCGTAAGGCACTCCGCAACAAAGTGGCTCACATTGCCACAATTGAAGCAAGTCCTCACTCGTTGCTTGCCCTTTGCGCCACTTGAATTGTTCTTGTTGAAGTTTGGCCTTGAGTTCTTCTTGCTCTAAAATTCCCTTGAAGCAAGAGCCATGTGCTCATGATAGGCATACTTCGTATCTTCGAGGTTGCTCTCCTCTTCTTCCTCTTCATCCTCTTCCTCCATACTAACCTTGGCCTTTAGAGCAAGGTTGGGCTTCTTTACTCTTTGAGAGCGAAGAACTGCATTGTCGGCGGTCTTGTCCAAGATGCTCATAGCAACGAACTCATCCAACACTTCACTTGAGGACAAGGTGTGGAAGTCCGGCCTTTGACGAATGACGGAGGACATGGCTTTGTGGTAGGGCATCATTGCCTTGAGGAATTTGCGCTTGATCCAATTGTCATCCGTGTCCTTACTTCCATGATCTCGGAGAGAGACCGTGAGTTTGGTTACTCTCCGATAAAGCTCACGAGGTTCTTTATCTTCTTTCATTGCAAACTCATCGGCTTCATCTTGCACCACTTCTAGTTGGAGCGTTGAATGCTTGCGCTTCCCCGATAGAGGGAAATCACTTGTTGCCAAGCATCTTTGGCATTGGTGTAAGGCCGGAGATGAGGAAGATCTTCTGGTGGGATTGCTTCTTGGATGATGAAGAGAGCATTCTCATTGAATTGATGGTCCACGACTTCTCTAGGAGTGAAGTTGCTTTGGTCATGCGGATAGAAACCTTCTTCAATGATTCTCCAAAGGTTAGTGTTCACATGATTTAAATGACGCTTAAAATGATAGACCCAAGAATCAAATTCTACATTCTTCTCAATCTTAGGGGCAGGGCCGGCATGATTCAAATGAGTGGAAGGAAGCGGTCCACCATAGACAGGTGGAGGTTCCACATGGGCAAAGATGTTGGTGCCATTTTTACCACTAGAAGAAGGAGCTTTCTCGCTAGTAGCTTCCCCCTTGTCGGAGGTAGCATCCGTCACCTTGTTAGTGGGATCACCCACTTTCAATGGTGCGGTGGAAAGTTTAAGCCCTTCTAAGAATTTATTAAACATGCTTTCGACCTCGGTCGTCATGGAGGTTTTCAATGTGTCCAACGCCACATTGAATTCCTCACGAGAGACCGCGGTTCCCCCATCTCCCGTAGACGAGACCGGATTCACACCGGAGTGCTCCTCCACACCGTCTACGACGTCAACCATACTCTTCGGACGGTAAAATCTTTAATAAAGAGACGAGGCTCTGATACCAATTGAAAGGATCGATATAGTTGACTAGAGGGGGGTGAATAGGCAACTAATAATTTTTAGCTTTTCTTTTCCAATTTAAACTTTGCATCAAAGTAGGTTGTCTAGATATGCAACTAGGTGGGCAACCTATATGATGCAATAACAATAAGCACACACACAAGCAAGAGATACAACACAAATAAGCTTGCACAAGTAAAGGCACGAGATAACCAAGAGTGGAGCCAGTGAAGACGAGGATGTGTTACCGAAGTTCCTTCCCTTGAGAGGAAGTACGTCTCCGTTGGAGCGGTGTGGAGGCACAATGTTCCCCTAGAAGCCACTAGGGCCACCGTATACTCCTCACGCCCTCACACAATGCGAGATGTCGTGATTCCACTATTGGTGCCCTTGGAGGCGGCGACCGAACCTTTACAAACAAGGTTGGGGCAATCTCCACAACTTAATTGGAGGCTCCCAACGATACCACGAAACTTCACCACAATGGACTATGGCTCCGCGGTGACCTCAACCGTCTAGGGTGCTCAAACACCCAAGAGTAACAAGATCCACAAGGGATTAGTGGGGGGATTCAAATTTCTCTTGGTGGACGTGTAGATCGGGGCCTTCTCAACCAATCCCTAGAGAATCAACAAGTTTGATTGGCTAGGGAAGGAGATCGGGCGAAAATGAAGCTTGGAGCGACAATGGAGCATGGAGGTGGAAGAGGTGGTCAATTAGAGGAGGAAGACACCCCTTATATAGTGGAACGACAAATCCAACCGTTATCCACCAACTCAGCCTGCGCAGCGCGGTACTACCGCACCTGAGGCGCGGTACTACCGCAGGGGCACGCGGTACTACCGCAGGGCCCCGCGGTACTACCGCCCACACAGCAGAGACCAGAACAACCAAAGGTGCACTAAGGCAGAGGGCGGTAGTACTACTGGCGCGGTACTACCGCTCCCCCTTGCGGTACTACCGCAAGGCAGGGACTCTCCAGGGATGGGAAGGCACGGATATAAAAAATTACATCCGTGGCTACTTCCGCAGAGTTGGAGTCGATGCAAAAACCCGACGCGGTAGTACCGTAAGCCAGCTGCGGTACTACTGCGCGGGGCGCGGATGTAAAAAATTACATCCGCCCCTTACTGCCGCATACTTGCGGAACTAAGTCAGGGACCACGGTACTACCGCTTACTAGAAGCGGTACTACCGTGGGCCCTTGCGGTACTACCGCACCAGCTGGCGGTACTACCGCAAGGTCCTGCGGTACTACTGCTCTAGGGAGCAGTACTACCGCATGCCTTAGTTCGGCAAGCAAGAGCAATATTGCATAGACAAGGAAAACATAGGATGCTCCAAAGGCTAGAGGAAAGGAGGTGCAAAGGAAGATGTGTACGTGATGAATCCACCCAACCTTTCCAACGCGGACCCCCTCTTAATAGTACGGCTTCCCTACGACTCAATACCACCGAAAAGAACCGAAGAGAAACGCCGTCTTCCATAGCCTTCGAGGGGAACCAAAACATCTTGTGCCTAGTCAATATATCTGAAATATTTGATGCACATGATTAGTCCGCAAAAGTATTGTCATCAATCACCAAAACCAACTAAAGGATAAAAATGCCCTTACATATTGTGTTATGCATGCTAGGCTGAGTAATTTGCCCGTGAATAACAGAATAAGATGATGATAACGGCGTTATTATGACTAGGCATACCTGACAAAATATCATATACAGTACATTCTTATTCTAGACCAATATAGCTAAAATAAGCCAAGCATTACCATTTATTCTCAATAATCAGGTCGTCTGTACTCATGTTCATCTGTTTATGTTATGATATTTGTTACTGATATTTTGATTTATATTGCTTTGCCTCTTGAATTCTGGTACGTCCAACTATTGACCGATCTAATCTGTTTTTTGCAGAGCAAAAGATGCGATCAACCCACTGGTAACCACCTCACCCGCAAGTTCTGGGAGGAGTCTGGTCCCATCGAAAATGCCGTCTTGCGCATCCACACGATGTGCCTCCGCGAGTTCCGAGGGGACACTGGTGAGGTTGGCTTCCTGGAGTTCTTCGGTAGCGCGCGCTCGCTGCGGTCCGCGTTCATCGTGATGGCCAATCCACGCTTCACACCGTACTCGACGAAGGAGGCGGTGGCCAAGGTGAGACACAGCTGCGGAAACATGGCATCTGAGTCCAGCTACCAGTTTGTGGTTGTGAACCAGGGACAACCAGGGGGTGCTCCCTGGAACTTCAAAACCGGGGCGGATTTCTCTTTCCCTGACCCGTTTTCGTTCGACGCGGGGGTCTTCCAAGCTTAGCCTCTGTGGAGTAGTGGGGTGTTGTGTTTTCGTTGCAAGCCATGGAGTGGATGTGGTATATCTATTGCTACCTGCGGCCTTATGTTGGTCTGTCGAATTTGCGGCTTGGTGCGTAGTGCTATCAACCGATATTTTACTTGCCCTGTAACCCGTGTTACCAATTTCCCTGTCTGTCTATCTATCTATCTATGCTCCTTGAACCATTTCATTGTGGCTAAATGTTCCATTCCTGGTGTTTTTTTTTTAGATAAATGGGTAGCCGAAAATGGCTCCCCCTGTTCCGTTCCATCTCTTGAATGGAACATGATAGATAGTTGAGGTTCTTTTCAAACATGAAAGGCGTAGAAAACCTAGGGTAACAGTAGCGAAGCATTACACTTGAGGCAGGGGAAGCGCCATAACCAAATAGAGGAGCTTCAGCTCTGTCCTCATGGCGTCTTTGCATAGGTGTTGTACATCCATCCATGCCCAGCCGCCCCTTGACCATATTGTGTGTGCATTCAGGGATAGTATGGTTGGGGTTTCTGGGATGGCTCTGCCCAAACCCAATATCACGGCATTTTACATTCTGATTTGCTGGAGCATGTGGAAGCAAAGGAACAGAGTTTTTGGAAGCAAAGGGACTGGCTGCTGGGGAAAGGGAAATTGTATGCCATTTGTTTAAAAACATGATGTAGTGCGAAGTCAATTGTTTGATCATGTAGTATTGGTTGAGCCGGGGAGTGGATTCTCACCCACCTGGTGGTTTCCTTAGTTTCTTTGAGAACACACCAAGCCACACAACCTGGTGAACAATGGGAGTTCGCCACAACCAATCAACGTTGACGCTAATGGTGACCATTATGCAAGGACTGAAAAACGCCTGCTATCGGCAAAACAGGAGCTTCGACTGGTAAGTTTTTTTAGTATGCATGCTGGCTCCATGTGTTGCATTACTAGCACGACAATAAACCCCTTTTGATAATATTCCAGGTCAGTGCCTGGTTGAATAATTCAAACAGACCCGATCCAATCGAATTACAAGAAGAACGACCAATATTGGAATGATGTTGATGCTGTCTACAGCAATATCATCCCCAAAAATGTGAAGGGTCGCTTTGGAAGAATTAAGAAAAGGGTTGTGGTTTTATGAGCTAGAAGGAGGCTGATGCTGTAGTGGTGAAAATGATGCAGATTTAAAGAAGAGGGCAATGCAAACTTATGAGGCACATCACAAACAAGACGGTCCATTTATGTTTGAGCATTGTTGGGAGTTTCTAAAAGACCAACCAAAATGGGATGCCTATTTGAAACACATAGAAGATCTAAAGGCGGACGAAAGAAAGTATAGTGTTTGATGATGAAGTGGGGTAGCATTTCACTCTAGATGATGCTCAATATGAACGTCCACTATGTGGCAAGCAATCTAATGAGTAGCAGAAATGAAAAACAAAGGACGAATGTTGTATAATAGATTGCAGATGAGCTTAGCAAGTTTTTAGATACTCAATCTCCAAGGTAGAATGTGAGAGCATCCTTGTACATTCTTTCACCTCCTATTGGGCAAAGTAAACACACTCTATTGAACTCCGCGGTTTCCTCCATCTTGTGCAAGTCGGCGCCATGGCACCGTGCACCGGCCGCTGTCGTGAAGGGTGCCACCTGCTCGGCCATGGCCAACGGCGGCGCAGGCGAGGGTTTGTGGATTTGGGAGTTTCTGAGCGTAGTGTGGAGGCGACTGGTTGGTTCTGCGGTGGTCTCGATGTCTGCTTGGGCTGAATTCCAACACGCGGTTGCTCACGAGCCCATGAGTGAGTATGGACCCACGCGTCGGCCACCCACTTGTTCATTTTGCTAAGCTCCTCTCTCATCACTAAAAAGATGCCATCTCTCATCGCTAAAATGCTTGGTTGGGTTAGCTTAATAATGCTATGTGTCACTTCAGTTAAAATTATACTCCCTACATCCAAAAATAAGTGTCGTGACTTTAGTTCAAATTTGAATCACGAAGGAAGTACGTTCTATATCGGTATAGATTGTAGAACAGCGAAAATCCAATTCGGTGCCCAGGCTCATCTGCACCCGGTCAGAAAATAAAATAAAAATAAATACTAAAAAAATTCAAAAAAAATCCAATTTTTTTGTGTGATAGACAATTGTATGCGTGAGGTTCTCTCCAAATTTCAACTTATTTGAACATCTGAGCAGCTCTCAGAAGAAAAAAAACAAATCGGGTCAAAATAGTGTGTTAACAGTAAACTTTTTTATAGACCCTGAATTTGTCTTTTTTGCTGAGAGTTGCTAAGATTTCCAAATGAGTTGAAATTTGGAGTGCACCTCATGCATAAACTTATCTACCACATAAAAAAATTGGAATTTTTTGAATTTTTTTAGTATTTGTTTTGTCTTTTTTCCTGGGGGGTGCAGATGAGCTTGGGAGCAGAAACGCCGCACTCGTAGAACAGTCCTTACACAAAATTTCTTGGAAAACATTCTTAATAACCAGATTGATTATAGCACGCCGCCTCCCTCCACCGCAAGTGTCCTGGACACATACCTTTCCCCGCTCCCATAACTTTATTTATTTTATTTTGATCTTATCCTTTTACGAGATACTGTCTCCTTTCCAAAATATAAGACACGCTTGACTTTGCACGGTCTTTGATGCATGATTTTGACCATAATATATACCAAAGTACATGGATTGAACATGTATTATCATTGTATTTGTCTTGCAAAACAATTGTGTTTCATATGTCTTTATAATAATTTTTTAGGCATACAGTAAGTGAAAATCATAGTCAAAGTTGTGTGATGAAGATCAAAAAGGTCAACACACACCTTATATTTTGGAAAGGACGGAGTACTTCTTAGGTTCTTCATCTCCTTCCACATGTCTCGTGTCTCATACAACCAACACGCCTTCATGACTGCATAATCTCATCACGTCACCCGTCTATTCCACAACAGTATGCCCATGTGTGTTACTCCCTGCATTCATCCTCGCGTGGGCTCCAGGCTCTTCACAATTGCTACAACATTACTATTGTGAGGGGGACACCCGGAGATGCGTCGATGATACGGGAAGGACGCCAACATCTCCATTGCTGCAAGCAGGATGACACATGATGTTGCGAGCCGGCCGTGTGCTGCAACAAGCGGTGGCTAGCTAGTGTTGCAACCTTAAGGGGTGGAGTAGGCGACACAAAGGGTTGGCGTGAGTGTGTGCGGGGAGAGTGTGTTGTTGTATTCTGCGGGCGTGCCAACGCCGCCACAAGGTCGGGTGTGTTGTTGGCGGGCACCGAGGTAGTGATGTTGTGAGGTCACCGACATATTGCAATGCAGCATGCAATGGGGTGCCGGGGGTAAATGTCGCTTGCCACAGTGCTGCAACACGGCACGAAGGGAGAGGCTGAAGGCGGGCGCCGCTCACCACAATGCTGCAATGCAGCACTCAACGGGAAACCGGAGGTGGGTGCCGCCCATTGCAGTGTTGCAACGCATAATGCAAGGGGGTTGGGGCCGCTGGCCGTATCACCGCAACGCATTGGCCGCACTACTGCAACGCAGCGCAGGGGAGCTTGCTAGAGACGGGGCCACTCACTGCTACAATATGGGGCTCCCCTCACAACGGCCGCATGGGATGCTGCAACCATGTATCTCGCCTACACTTCAAGGGTAGTTGATTCTACCACAATGGACCAACATATCTCGCCAACGGAATCCCAAAACCAGGGATACGTTTGGGACACTGGTTCCAACTCTCAGTCGAGTGGATAGGCTGATAGGCAGTTAGGAGGGAGGTTCCCTATCCAGGAAGGGAAGGGACAACGACGTCTATGGGTGGAGGTTGGCGGTGTGGGTGCGAGGTGGGGACAATGACGTCGGGGCGGGAACTCCACTAAAAAACGTTTAATCCAGGAACTTTAGAAACTTTTCCCAATGAATGAACAAAATTAGTGATCCTAAATTTGAATTGTTTGAAAACACAATAATCTATTATTCCTCCCTTATTTGATGATATATACTTTATTAGGGTTTATTTGATGATATATAGTTTCTTAGGGTTTATTATTGCTCCAAGGACCTCGTTTCAAATTTGACATTGGCCGCTCTCGCCAAGCTTCAGGTTGTGCCCGTTGTGTCCCTGCTGCCCGAGATTCAAGTTGGTTCTGCCGATGGGGATGCAGGTATGTATGGAGATTTCTCCCCTCATGCTGCATCCTGCCCGTCGTCGCTGTCTGTCGTGCCGATTAGTTATGGGAGTGAAGCCATTGTTGAGGTCGTGGCTCTGGTGCTACAGGTTATGCCCGAGCTGCAGAAGATTTGTGGGGGGGGCACTTCGCCTATTTCGATGGTGCTTCCTAAGGAGATCGCTTGGAGGGGCGTCTTTGGAGCCCAGTCAGCCGATCGCCTTTGTGGACCGTGGAGGTTTGGATGCTACTATTGTTGTCCCACCTGTGGTTGTTGGTCAGGTGGCATCTGTGGGTGTCGAGGTTGATGAGGTAGGTGCTTTGGCACCTAATTCTGAGGCATTGAAGACCACCCGATCGCCCGTCTTTAATCGTGAAAGTATGTTGGCACGTATTGACGATGTGGTCTTTGCAAAAAAGCTTTGCCGCTTGCTCAATGGTTTGGAGGCAGCTAGCCCTGGGTTTGGCAAGGCGATTGATTGCCTCCTAGCGGAGAAGGCTCTCAGGAGAATAAGCAAGAAGAGTGGCGCCATTGGTAAGGCGTCCGCGGCTGCTTAATGGATGATGCTCCGTCTCTTCGACCATCATCTCCGATTGGCTCATCTCCGCGGATTTTGTGGTGTCCATTGTATTCAACCTTGATTTCGTTGAGGGTTTCATTGCGACGTAGAAGTGCGAGGGGTTGTGGTTGTTGCGCGTTATGTATGTTTGTCGGGTTAACCGTGGGGTCATGGAGTTTTCTTTTTAGTGAGTAGTCCGCATGTGGTCTATATGTATCGGTTTTCGTCTGGTTTTCTGTTAATTAACCGGGCAATTCTCTTGTTCTTAATTAATCGATGAGGCAAATGTTTTACCTTCATTTCAAAAAAAAATTGATAGACGAACGCAACGGCAGCTCCAAATGTTACCTCCTGCAGGGCCGGTACTCTCACAGACAACCGTCTTGGATTCACTTGCCTTGATTCTCGAGCTACATCTCACTCTGGCATACGAAGCTTGGATTGGCCAGGAAACCAGACGCGGTCTTGAGCGCCCGTGCGCTCCGGAAGAAGAACTCGAGGAAGCCAGCCTCCGCCGGGTCCCCTGTGAACTCACGGAAACTCATCACCTTGATGCGCGAGAGGAGGTTTCCTTTGGGATCAGACTCCTCCCAGAACTTGAGGGTGAGGTAGTTGCCAGTGGGTTCATCACATCTTTCACTTTTGCTCTGCAAGAATTGGTAGGATCAGTCAACACTTGGAAAAGCATCCCTGGAAGTCTCAAATGAATTACGTTGTTGGAGAAATGACGGGTCAATACTTCCACGCATGATGCTAGCACAAAGTACCAACCAGCCCACTGGACAGAAAAACAATTGTGCTCATGCTGTCACCATATATGCAACCTCTTCCGTATTAATAATAATAAATAAAAAGTGAGGAAGCAGGGTTCGGTCAACCATGGAGGTCTTAAACAGGTGAACAGTTTTTGCAGAAGTACTGTCCGAGACAAACTTTCAGATGTGAGCCACGACAATCAGTTCGTAAGTACTCCTCCGTAAACAAATATAAGAGTGTTTAGATTACTATTTTAGTGATGTAAACGTTTTTATATTTGTTTACAGAGGGAGTAATTACTTAATTGGAGAGAAGTACCGCATATTGTGCAATTGGTGTAATAGCATCAATTTGGTAGGAGTGGTATACCATACGTGCAGACCTCCAAGAAACTCTAGGCAGCAAATGTGCTAGTTTATCATGTGTAATTTGATTGGTTTGAAATAGGCATTACATGCCATTTGCATTGCACAGCACAAATACTGCTAGCTAGTATGAACACAATGAGAAAAATCTAAAGCAAGAAAATCTGGACAAACCAGAAAATCAAGAAGCAAGGCAATAGAAATCAAAATAATAGAGGGTTTTTACGGTACCCTATACTGCTACTAGGGAGGGAGGAGTATATGTGTGATCCCACCGTTGATTTTTAAGGATAGTACATACATTTCTGGGTCAAAAAACTCACGCTGAAAACTATTCTTGTTCACAAAGGGAATTACTCTGGTGGGCCAATACTTCTGAACGACCAGGACACAAGCAGGTTGAGCCATGCCTGGGTGAGCATTCTAGCACACGACGTGGTTGTCGACCTCACAGCAAAGGCAGATGAGCAGCTCCACGTCCCGCGAGATGCAGCCGAAGTAGAGGTTCCGCCACGCTCCGGCACTCA
Organism: Triticum aestivum; assembly: GCF_018294505.1. Taxonomy (NCBI): domain Eukaryota; kingdom Viridiplantae; phylum Streptophyta; class Magnoliopsida; order Poales; family Poaceae; genus Triticum; species Triticum aestivum. The sequence continues at coordinate 48,840,126 of NC_057799.1, read as the reverse complement.
CCTAGACGCAGCTCTTCGGGCGTCAAAAGACTGTCACATCTTGCACATCCTGGCCTCGTCGTTGTTGAGTATATGTTTAGTTAGAAAATACAAGATAGACTAGGATATGTTTCGGCTTGTCTTGTACTCAAAGTTAGTCATTGTACTTCTATTTATATGTCCACGAGGCTCAAGCAATACAACAACAATTTCATCATATTTCATCAATCATCTCTCTTCTTTTTAACATGGTATCAGTTTTCAGGTTCTAAACCCTAGCCGCCGCCGCTTCCGCACCCGCGCGCCGCCCCCGGGACGGTCGGCCTCCATGACCGCCGCCGGGGGCCACGCCGCCCGTACCTAGGGTTCATCCGCCAGTCGTGTTGACCGGCTGACCTAGAGAGTCTTTTTCCCGATCCCTTGATTCGGGTTTTCTCTCTCTTGCCGATCGTCTTGATCGGCGTTTCTTTTTTGTTTTTCGATCTACGAACGGTTCGCGTCGCCCACCGTCGTTCATCGTCTACAACGCGCCTCTACTTCATCATTGGCGTCGACTCCATCAACATCTTCATCGGTCAAGAGACGGCAGCTTGCGTACTCTTGCGCCGGATCGCTGGCCCGCACCATGTGGCCGCCGCTACTCATGCGGCTGCTCGCACGGTTCTGCTGGCCGTCGTCTCCGGTCGCATATGCCCAGGATCACTCAAGCGCTGACGTGCCCAACGCAGGCGAGATCGATTTCTCGTGCGTCTGTGCTGCGTTGTTGGCTGCTCAAGTTCCACATACGGCTGCTCTTTCCGGCTGATGTATCCCGCGTGGGCTGCTTGTTTACATGTACGATCATCCTTTGTGGCTTTTGTGCTTATACGATCAGTTTTCATGCACCACACATCGTCGGTTGCGCGCTCATGGATACTCCGGCTGTGCGGACGCGCGCCGCTGGTGCCCGCGGGCGCCTTCTGCCTTCTCCAGCTGCCAAGCACGTGGTCGGTACCTCGTCGCCGGTCTGCGTCTTCTCGTTCTCACCCGTCGTATCTTCGGTCTGATCAATCGTAGATGCACTTCGTGCGATTTTGTGAAGATCGTCATTGAGTACACGCGCCCGTCCACCGATCGAGCATCGGGTTGCCGCAGCGCCGCCGCCCTGTGGTTCTTCTCCCGGCTGCACCGACCCTCGTGCTGCCGCTGTGTCGCCTCATCAAGCCGTAGCGCGCGTGGCAGGCGGTCTCCGTCGCCGCCCGAGGCCGTCCCCACGGTTGCATTGATGTCTACTACACAACCTTCTTTTTGTAGACGTTGTTGGGCCTCCAAATGCAGAGGTTTGTAGGATAGTAGCAAATTTCCCTCAAGTGGATGACCTAGGATTTATCAATCCGTGGGAGGTGTAGGATGAAAATGGTCTCTCTTAAATAACCCTGCAACCAAATAACAAAGAGTCTCTTATGTTCTCAACGAACCCAATACAATGGTAAATTGTATAGGTGCACTAGTTCGGCGAAGAGATAGTGATACAAGTGCTGGATAGTAGATATAGGTTTTTATAATTTAAAAATATAAAAACAGCAAGGTAACTAATGATAGAAGTGAGCGTAAACGGTATTGCAATGCTAGGAAACAAGGCCTAGGGTTCATACTTTCACTAGTGCAAATTCTCTCAACAATAATAACATAACTGGATCATATAACTATCCCTCAACATGCAACAAAGAGTCACTCCAAAGTCACTAATAGCGGAGAACAAACGAAGAGATTATTGTAGGGTACGAAACCACCTCAAAGTTATCCTTTCTGACCAATCTATTCAAGAGTCCGTAGTAAAATAACACAAAGCTATTCTTTCCGTTCGATCTATCATAGAGTTCGTACTAGAATAACACCTTAAGACACAAATCAACCAAAACCCTAATGTCACCTAGATACTCCAATGTCACCTCAAGTATCCGTGGGTATGATTATACGATATGCATCACACAATCTCAGATTCATCTATTCAACCAACACAAAGAACTTTAAAGAGTGCCCCAAAGTTTCTACCGGAGAGTCAAGACGAAAACGTGTGCCAACCCCTATGCATAAGTTCACAAGGTCACTGAATCCGCAAGTTGATCACCAAAACATACATCAAGTAGATCACGTGAATATCCCATTGTCACCACAGATAAGCACATGCAAGACATACATCAAGTGTTCTCAAATCCTTAAAGACTCAATCTGATAAGATAACTTCAAAGGGAAAACTCAATCCATTACAATAGAGTAGAGGGGGAGAAACATCATAAGATCCAACTATAATAGCAAAGCTCGCGATACATTAAGATCGTGCCAACTCAAGAACACGAGAGAGAAAGAGAGAGATCAAACACATAGCTACTGGTACATACCCTCAGCCCTGAGGGTGAACTACTCCCTCCTCGTCATGGAGAGCGCCGGGATGATGAAGATGGCCATCGATGAGGGATGCCCCCCTCCGGCAGGGTGCCGGAACGGGTCTAGATTGGTTTTCGGTGGCTACAGAGGCTTGCGGCGGCGGAACTCCCGATCTAGGTTATGTTCTGGAGGTTTGGGTATTTATAGGAATTTTTGGCGTCAGGAACAAGTCAGGGGGGTCTCCGAGCCGTCCACGAGATAGGGGGGTGCACCCAGGGGGTAGGGAGCGCCCCCCACCCTCGTGGACAACCCGGGATTCTTCTGGCCCAACTCTTTTACTCCAGGGGCTTCTTTTGGTCCATAAGAAATCATCAAAAATTGGCACATCAATTGGACTCCGTTTGGTATTCCTTTTCTGTAAAACTCAAAAACAAGAAAAAAAATAGAAACTGGCACTATGCTCTAGGTCAATAGGTTAGTCCCAAAAATCATATAAAATAGCATATAAATGCATATAAAACATCCTAGATGGAAAATATAATAGCATGGAACAATCAAAAATTATAGATACGTTGGAGACGTATCAAGCATCTCCAAGCTTAATTCCTGCTCGTCCTCGAGTAGGTAAATGATAAAAACAAAAATTTTGATGTGGAATGCTACCTAACATAATTATCAATGTAATTTTCTTTATTGTGGCATGAATGTTCAGATCCGAAAGATTCAAGACAAAAGTTTAATATTGACATAAAAATAATAATACTTCAAGCATACTAACCAAGGAATTATGTCTTCTCAAAATAACATAGCCAAAGAAAGCTCATCCCTACAAAATCATATAGTTTGGCTATGCTTCATTTTCGTCACACAGAATGCTCTCATCATGCACAACCCCGATGACACGCCAAGCAATTGTTTCATACTTTAGTATTCTCAAACCTTTTCAACTTTCACGCAATACATGAGTGTGAGTGATGGACATAGCACTATGGGTGGAATAGAATAATGATGGGGGTTGTGTGGAGAAGACAAAAAAGGAGAAAGTCTCACATTGATGCGGCTAATCAACGGGCTAGGGAGATGCCCATCAATTGATGTCAATGCAGGGAGTAGGGATTGCCATGCAACGGATGCACTAGAGCTATAAATGTATGAAAGCTCAACAAAAGAAACTAAGTGGGTGTGCATCCAACTTGCTTGCTCACGAAGACCTAGGGCATTTGAGGAAGCCCATTGTTATATGAAAGTGACAAAATAAGAGACTCTCTATCATAAAGATCATGGTGCTACTTTGAAGCACAGGTGTGGAAAAAGGATAGTAGCATTGTCCCTTCTTTTTTTGGGCCTTCCTTTTTTATTTGGCCTTTCTTTTTTTCTTTTTTTGTTTGGTCTTTTTTTTGGCATTTCTTTTTTTATGGGACAATGCTCTATTAATGATGATCATCACACTTCTATTTATTTACAGCTCAATGATTACAACTCGATACTAGAACAAAATATGACTCTATATGAGTGCCTCCGATGGTGTACCGGGATAGGCAACGAATCAAGAGTGACATGTATGAAAAATTATGCATGGTGGCCTTGCCACAAATACGATGTCAACTACATGATCATGCAAGGCAATATGACAATGATGAAGCGTGTCATAATAAATGGAACGGTGGAAAGTTGCATGGCAATATATCTCGGAATGGCTATGGAAATGCCATAATAGGTAGGTATGGTGGATGTTTTGAGGAAGATATAAGGAGGCTTATGTGTGATAGAGCGTATCATATCACGGGGTTTGGATGCACCGGCAAAGTTTGTGCCAACTCTCAAGGTGAGAAAGGGCAATGCACGGTACCGAAGAGGCTAGCAATGATGGAAAGGTGAGAGTGCGTATAATCGATGGACTCAACATTAGTCATAAAGAACTCACATACTTATTGCAAAAATCTACAAGTCATCAAAAACGAAGCATTACGCGCATGCTCCTAGGGGGATAGATTGGTAGGAAAAGACCATCGCTCGTCCCCGACCGCCACTCATAAGGATGACAATCAAAGAACACCTCATGTTTCAAATTTGTCAAACAACGGTTACCATACGTGCATGCTACGGGACTTGCAAAATTCAACACAAGTATTTCTCAAATTCACAATTACTCAACTAGCACAACTCTAATATCACCATCTCCATATCTCAAAACAATCATCAAGTATCAAACTTCTCATAGTATTCAATGCACTTTATATGAAAGTTTTTATTATACCCATCTTGAATGCCCATCATATTAGGACTAATTTTATAACCAAAGCAAATTACCATGCTGTTCTAAAAGACTCTCAAAATAATATAAGTGAAGCATGAGAGATCAATAATTTTTATAAAATAAAACCACCACCGTGCTCTAAAAAGATATAAGTGAAGCACTAGAGCAAACGAGAAACTACTCCGGAAGATATAAGTGAAGATCAATGAGTAGTTGAATAATTATGTAACTATGTGAAGACTCTCTAACATTTAAGAATTTCAGATCTTGGTATTTTATTCAAACAGCAAGCAAAACTAAATAAAATAGAATGACGCTCCAAGCAAAACACATATCATGTGGTGAATAAAAATATAGCTCCAAGTAAAGTTACCGATGAACGAAGACGAAAGAGGGGATGCCATCCGGGGCATCCCCAAGCGTAGGCTCTTGGTTGTCCTTGAATATTACCTCGGTGTGCCTTGGGCATCGCCAAGGTTAGGCTCTTGCCACTCCTTATTCCATAGTCCATCGAATCTTTACCCAAAACTTGAAAACTTCACAACACAAAACTCAACAGAAAACTCGTAAGCTCCGTTAGTATAAGAAAATAAATCACCACTTAGGTACTGTTGTGAATTCATTCTAAATTCATATTGTTGTAATATCTACTGTATTCCAACTTCTCTATGGTTCATACCCTCCGATACTACTCATAGATTCATCAAAATAAGCAAACAACACAATGAAAACAGAATCTGTCAATAACAGAACAGTCTGTAGTAATCTGTATCATTCGAATACTTATGTAACTTCAAAAATTCTGAAATAAATTGTTGGACCTGAGGAATTTGTCTATTAATCATCTGCAAAAATAATCAACCTAAAAGCACTCTCCAGTAAAAAATTGCAGCTAATCTCGTGAGCGCAAAAGTTTCTATTTTTTACAGCAAGATCATAAAGACTTCACCCAAGTCTTCCCAAAGGTTATACTTGGCACAAACACTAATTTAAAACATAAAACCACATCTAAACAGAAGCTAGATTAATTATCTATTACTAAACAGGATCAAAAACAAAGAACAAAAATAAAATTGGGTTGCCTCCCAACAAGCGCTAATGTTTAACGCCCCTAGCTAGGCATGATGATTTCAATGATGCTCACATAAAAGATAAGAATTGAAACATAAAGAGAGCATCATGAAGAATATGACTAGCACATTTAAGTCTAACCCACTTCCTATGCATAGGGATTTTGTGAGCAAATAATTTATGGGAACAATAATCAACTAGCATAGGAAGGCAAAACAAGCATAACTTCAAAACTTTAAGCACATAGAGAGGAAACTTGATATTATTGCAATTCTTACAAGCATATATTCCTCCCTCATAATAATTTTCAGTAGCATCATGAATGAATTCAACAATATAACCAGCACCTAAAGCATTCTTTTCATGATCTACAAGAATAGAATTTTTATTACTCTCCACATAAGCAAAATTCTTCTCATTCGGAATAGTGAGGGTATCATAAGAAACTCGAATACTATAAATTGTTTCCACATTGAAAGAATAAAGTTCAGAAAAAGGGTAATCATAATCATGACAAGTTTTATAAATACATTCATCACTACTTTTTATAGCATAAGTATCATCACAATAATTATCATAAGTAGCAACTTTGTTCTCATCATAATCGATTGAAACCTCTTCCAAGATAGTGGAATCATTACTAAATAAAGTCATGACCTCTCCAAATCCACTTTCATATTTATCAAAATAAGATTCAACATCCTCCAAAATAGTGGGATCATTACTTCCTAAAGTTGACACTCTTCCAAACCCACTTTCATCAATATAATCATCATAAGTAGGAGGCATGCTATCATCATAATAAATTTGCTCATCAAAACTTGGGAGGCTAAAAATATCATCTTCATTAAAAATAGCATCCCCAAGCTTGGGACAAACATTAATTGCAGCAAATATATTCTCAAAAATATCATCTTCATCAAACATAGCATCCCCAAGCTTGGGCCTTTTCATATTATAAGCAGAATCACTCTCATCATCAATAGCATGGATAGCACCAATAGTATAGCAATTATCATCATCACAATGAGTAATAGGAGCAACATCATTTGCGAGGGATACCTTTCTACCTTTGCTTCTCCGTCTTTTCTTTTTCTTCTTCACATCATGTGTGGGTTTAACCCTCTTTTTGGAGCTCCTTATTAATGAGATTGGTTGAATAGAAAGCTCCTCCTCGTTACCTAATTCATCATAAGAAATAATAGGAAGATATTGGGAAGTCTCTTCCCTTTCATTAGTATTCTCTTCATCTTCTATTTGTTTTCTTGTCTTTATGTAATTGGCAATATAAGGATTTTCAATGCAATTCACCGCACAATACATAAAAATTTCTTCTAGATCAAAATCAAGAAATCTATCAAGATTAAATTTTGGAATACCCTCAGTTATACGTTTCATTTCTTCATACCCAAAAAGAATACTAAGCTCTTTATGATGCTCAAGGGTAATCAAGTTATCACAATTTTTGGACACGATTTGATCATGAAACAAATAGCATTGGAGCTTTAAATGACCATGTTCATTGCAAAGTTCACAAGGATGGCGATAAATATTGAATCTTTCGGCACAATCATCTAGCCTTTCTTGCAACCATTTAGTTTCCAAATACTTATGCCTCTTGCAAAATCTATCTTCCCTATTTTGTGTGTACTTGCAAGCTCCATGTATTCCACAAAAGTTGACATGCTTATAAGAGACATTTTCATCATGACTAGTGCAATCATCATTAGTACTATGGATATTCAAAGAATTCATACTAACAACATTGCAATCATGCTCATCATTCAAATATTTAGTGCCAAACATTCTAATGCATTCTTCTTCTAACATTTGAGCACAATTATCGGAATCCTTATTTTCACAAAGACATTAAAAAGATGAAGCATATGAGGCACCCTTAATTCCATTTTTTGTAGTTTTCTTTTATAGGCTAAACTAGTGATAAAACAAGAAACTAAAAGATTCAATTGCAAGATCTAAAGATATAGCTTCAAGCACTCACCTCCCCGGCAACGGCGCCAGAAAAGAGCTTGATGTCTACTACGCAACCTTCTTCTTGTAGACATTGTTGGGCCTCCAAGTGCAGAGGTTTGTAGGACAGTAGCAAATTTCCCTAAAGTGGATGACCTAAGGTTTATCAATCCATGGGAGGTTTAGGATGAAGATGGTCTCTCTCAAACAACCCTGCAACCAAATAACAAAGAGTTTCTTGTGTCCCCAACACACCCAATACAATGGTAAATTGTATAGGTGCACTAGTTCGGCGAAGAGATGGTGATACAAGTGCAATATGGATGGTAGATATAGCTTTTAATAATCTCAAAGTATAAAAACAGCAAGGTAACTAATGATAAAAGTGAGCGTAAATGGTATTGCAATGCTAGGAAACAAGGCCTAGGGTTCATACTTTCACTAGTGCAAGTTCTCTCAACAATAATAACATAACTGGATCATATAACTATCCCTCAACATGCAACAAAGAGTCACTCCAAAGTCACTAATAGCGGAGAACAAACGAAGAGATTATTGTAGGGTACGAAACCACCTCAAAGTTATCCTTTCTGATCAATCTATTCAAGAGTCAGTAGTAAAATAACACGAAGCTATTCTTTCCGTTCGATCTATCATAGTGTTCGTACTAGAATAACACCTTAAGACACAAATCAACCAAAACCCTAATGTCACCTAGATACTCCAATGTCACCTCAAGTATCCGTGGGTATGATTATACGATATGCATCACACAATCTCAGATTCATCTATTCAACCAACACAAAGAACTTCAAAGAGTGCCCCAAAGTTTCTACCGGAGAGTCAAGACGAAAACGTGTGCCAACCCCTATGCATAAGTTCACAAGGTCACTGAACCCGCAAGTTGATCACCAAAACATACATCAAGTAGATCACGTGAATATCCCATTGTCACCACAGATAAGCACATGCAAGACATACATCAAGTGTTCTCAAATCCTTAAAGACTCAATCCGATAAGATAACTTCAAAGGGAAAACTCAATCCATTACAAGAGAGTAGAGGGGGAGAAACATCATAAGATCCAACTATAATAGCAAAGCTCGCGATACATCAAGATCGTGCCAACTCAAGAACACGAGAGAGAGAGAGAGAGAGAGAGAGAGAGAGAGAGAGAGAGAACAAACACATAGCTACTGGTACATACCCTCAGCCCCGAGGGTGAACTACTCCCTCCTCGTCATGGAGAGCGTCGGGATGATGAAGATGGCCACCAGCGAGGGATCCCCCCTCCGGCAGGGTGCCGGAACGGGTCTAGATTGGTTTTCGGTGGCTACAGAGGCTTGTAGCGGCGGAACTCCCGATCTAGGTTATGTTCTGGAGGTTTGGGTATTTATAGGAATTTTTGGCGTCGGGATCAAGTCAGGGGGGTCTCCGAGCCGTCCACGAGATAGGGGGGCGCCCAGGGGGGTAGGCGCACCCCCCACCCTCGTGGGCAGCCCGGGACTCTTCTGGCCCAAGTCTTTTACTCCGGGGGCTTCTTTTGGTCCATAAAAAATCATCAAAAATTGGCACGTCAATTGGACTCCGTTTGGTATTCCTTTTCTGTAAAACTCAAAAACAAGGAAAAAAACAAAAACTGGCACTGGGCTCTAGGTTAATAGGTTAGTCCCAAAAAACATATAAAATAGCATATAAATGAATATAGAACATCCTAGATGGAAAATATAATAGCATGGAACAATAAAAAAATAGATACGTTGGAGACATATCATGCACCGACCCGCGCTTCGCCGCTGCGCCGCCCCTTCAGACTGTAGCGCTGTGGCCCGCGGTCCCCGCCGCCGCCCCGAGGTCTTCCCGCCGTTGCCACGACCTGCCAGCCGCCGCTGCATCGCCCCTTCGGGTCATAGCGTCGCGGCCCACGGTCCACTCCGCCGTCCACGCGCGTCGAATTTTTGTGGTATGCGTCGCACCGCCTCCCTTGGCGCGGGAACGCCACCGTCCGTGCCGGTCTTCGTCACGCTGTCGGGTTCCTCGCCTACTTCGAGCACCGCCGCCGCACTCCTAACCTAGCCGCCGCCGCCGTCAGGCCGCCGCCGCCGCTGTCAGGCTGCCGCCGCCGCTCTTCTTTGGCCGCCGCCGCCGCCCGTCCACCCCCTTCGTCTTCGTCCAAGCACTAGCCCGTCGCCAGCGTCGCCGTCATCTACCCCGACCACTTCATCTACTCCGACAACCGCAGGCGTCATCGGCACTGCGTCGATTGGCACCGCAACTGTCGTCGAGTCCTTCTTTGCTGGCCCCTCCGACTTCTCTGACATGGCGTACAGCTCGTGCAGGTCCCTCGTCTACGCATGCCTGGTGCTGGCAACACTGATGCGTGCCTTCGTCCACGATGTGTCCCCGGGCCTGGCAAGCCTGGTGCGGCGCTTCGTCAACTTCGACCTCGTCCGTCTACGCATGAGCGGTGCTGGCAACACCGATGCGTGCCTTCGTCCATGATGTGTTCCCGGGCTTGGCAAACCTGGCGCGACGCATCATCGACACCATTCTCCTTCCTGGCACCACTTCTTTGACACTACTGCGCCCATGACTAATTCGGCGCCTCCTTGCGCCTGCGACTCCACGGCGACTTCCTCGACACTGGCCACCCAGACTCGACATCGACCACGGCTACCTCGACCACGGCTACACCACCTATGGTCTCGGCTACCTCGACAAACGTCACAAAGGGCTACCGCCTTGCTTGAGCAACCTTGTTGTTACTCCAGCCACAACTTCCGCGATGCGTCAACCGTTACGACTGTGCGGGGGTGTCCGTCGGCTTGCCTTTGGATTCTTCTCCGGTCTCACTGTCTGCGTCGCTACCGTTGTGACTGCAGGGGGATGTTGAGTATATGTTTAGTTAGGAAATACAAGATAGACTAGGATATGTTCCGGCTTGTCTTTTACTCCAAGTTAGTCATTGTACTCCTATTTATATGCCCACGAGGCTCAAGCAATACAACAACAATTCCATCATATTTCACCAATCCTCTCTCTCCCTTTTAACAGTCGTCGATGGCGGCGAGCTCGTCCTCGACGCAGGGTGGTTTGGCATGCGCTGCCGCCATGCACGAGACACAATAAGCATGATGCTAGGGTGAGGATGGGGCGCACGACGACGGGTCATAACATAATAATCGCAGAAGCATCAGTCCACGATCACGACGGATTAAGGGGAGGTGGCCCAGCTGGCGCACGGTCGAAGGGGAGACGAGAGTCCGGGGATGTCTGGCAGAGATGTAGAGAGTCGTCGAAAAATGAACTGCAAGCGCGTATACCGGTGGATGAGAGATACGCAGTACTAGCGATACTGCTGATCTGGTTTCACCGGTACAGAAATCTAACTACCCTTGGATCTTTGCCAATGGACGGCCTGTATTCACTACAGGGTACCATAAAAGAGCTGTAATAATAATAGCAATATAAACTGTGGCACAAAAAAACTTTGTTACTCCCTCCGTTCTAAAATACTTGTCGTGATTTTAGGTCTTAACAAACAGATTCTAAAAACCGGAAATATGTACAAGACATCGTTGATTTGCAATATATAGAGGAAGCATGCGGCAAGTCAGCTGTTAGAGCATCTACAGCCGGGCTCCCCAAGCCCTCCCCCCCCCCCCGCCACACACACAACCCCCGTGTACAGCCAGTAGATGGCCTAATCACTGATCGGTAAAAAAATGACCCAGTTGTCCGGCATCCCTCATATTCAATCCAAATCTAGGGCGGATATGGGGAGGCCTGGGCGCGTCCGCCACGTCGGATTGACAGCAGGGACCCACGTGGAAACCCACAGAAACCCTTCGATCCTATGGGCATCTCCTCCGATTAGCGATGAGGGCGGTGGGGGCGCATTCATGGCGCAACTCCGGGCCGCTATCTGAGGGCCCTAGTGTGGCTATTTAAACCGGGCGATGACACCCAAACCCTATCCCGTCCCAAATTTTACCCCCTCCCTCCCCACTCCCCTGCGCCACCACCTTTCAATCCGCTTGCCATCCGCCATGGCCCGACAAAGGATCGCGACGTGCGGTGGCTGGAGCTCCTTGAGCAGATCCAGACTAGGCTCGAAGCCCGGATTGCAGCTGGCCTACCTTCGGACTAGCCGAAGCCGGAGGAGGAGGAGCATGACACAACCATGGGGGCGTGTAGTCAGAGGAGGAGGAGGACCAGGAGCAAGGCACAACCATGGATGGCGTGGAGTCGGAGGAGGAGGAGGACCAGAAGCAGGACACAACCATGGAGGGCGCAGAGCCGAAGGAAGCGGAATAGGATGCAAGCGAGGCGGATCCGGCGCCTTCGGCTGCGGGCTTCACCATGGCCGACGCGCTGGCGGGGTTCATGGTAGCACAAGCGGAGGGGGCAGCAGAGCAGCAGGCCATCCTTGACTCCATCTAGTCGGAGGCGGAGGTGCAGGCCAACCGTCGCTTCCTCTATCTGGCAGATGCGGAGCTAGACGAGATCTTCGCCGAGCTGTCTGACGACGAGGAGCCGGAGGTGCGGGAGACGGCCATCCAATGCACCAGGATGCAGGTCCGTCCGGCACTGCCGGCACGAATGGCGTCCACGTCGTTGACGACGAGCAGGCTAGGTGTATCTACGTAGCATGTATTTACATGGCTTTTGTGTGTTGCATGATCTATTATGGATTTGAGGAGTAAAGTCTATGGTGTGTGGTTGCAACAGATGAAAAATAAGTGCTGACTAGTGGCTACCCGCGGATGCTCTTACACCAAGATAAATAACCGGTGCAGGATTCAACCTGTAAAAGGTACATGGTACGTCCTAGGGTTCTTCCTTGATCGCGCCTCATCGAGCCGGAGGACGTCGTCGTTGCACTACCAGAATAACGGCCGTTGCCGACGGCTTTTTCTACGCCGATGGCCCTCGTCGGCATAGATGGTGGTATGCCGACGGCCTTGCAAAGGCCGTAGGCATACAAAAGCCGTCGGCAAACCTCCATCTATGCCGACGGGGGCCGTCGGCGTATCTTCCACGATGCCGGCGGCCTTCGTCGGCATAGATCCACCATCGGCATGCAGGTGGGTCCGCCGACCCAGGTACAGACGGAGGGTTGACGCCGTCACCACTATGCCGACTGTTGGGGAACGTAGTAATTTCAAAAAAATTCCTACGCACACGCAAGATCATGGTGATGCATAGCTATGAGAGGGGAGAGTGTTGTCCACGGACCCTCGTAGACCGTAAGCGGAAGCGTTATGACAACGCGGTTGATGTAGTCGTACGTCTTCATGATCGACCGATCCTAGTACCGAAAGTACGGCACTGATACGTCTCCAACGTATCTATAATTTTTTATTGTTCCATGCTATTATATTATCTGTTATGGATGTTTAATGGGCTTTATTATACACTTTTATATTATTTTTGGGACTAACCTATTAACCGGAGGCCCAGCCCAAATTGCTATTTTTTGCCTATTTCAGTGTTTTGAAGGAAAGGAATATCAAATGGAGTCCAAACGGAATGAAACCTTTGGGAACATGATTTTTGGAACAAACGTGATCCAGAGGACTTGGAGTGGACGTCAATCAATCAACGAGGAGGCCACGAGGCAGGGAGGCGCGCCCCCACCCTCGTGGGCCCCTCGTAGCTCTCTTGACCGACTTCTTTCGCCTATATATACCTACGTACCCCGAAAACATCCAGGAGCACCACGAAACCCTATTTCCACCGCCGCAACCTTCTGTACCCATGAGATCCCATCTTGGGGCATTTTCCGGCGCTCCGCCGGAGGGGGCATTGATCACGGAGGGCTTCTACATCAACACCATAGCCTCTCCGATGATGTGTGAGTAGTTTACCTCAGACCTTCGGGTCCATAGTTATTAGCTAGATGGCTTCTTCTCTCTCTTTGGATCTCAATACAAAGTTCTCCTTGATTCTCTTGGAGATCTATTTGATGTAATCTTCTTTTGCGGTGTGTTTGTCCAGATCCGATGAATTGTGGGTTTATGATCAAGATTATCTATGAACAATATTTGAATCTCCTCTGAATTCTTTTATGTATGGTTGGTTATCTTTGCAAGTCTCTTCGAATTATCAGTTTGGTTTGGCCTACTAGATTGATCTTTCTTGCAATGGGAGAAGTGCTAAGCTTTGGGTTCAATCTTGCGGTGCTTGATCCCAGTGACAGAAAGAGAAACGACACGTATTGTATTGTTGCCATCATGGATAAAAAGATGGGGTTTATATCATATTGCTTGAGTTTATCCCTCTACATCATGTCATCTTGCTTAAAGCGTTACTCTGTTCTTATGAACTTAAAACTCTAGATGCATGCTGGATAGCGGTCGATGTGTGGAGTAATAGTAGTAGATGCAGGCAGGAGTCGGTCTACTTGTCGCGGACGTGATGCCTATATACATGATCATGCCTAGATATTCTCATAACTATGCTCAATTCTATCAATTGCTCGATAGTAATTTGTTCACCCACCGTAATACTTATGCTATCTTGAGAGAAGCCACTAGTGAAACCTATGGCCCCCGGGTCTATTTTCCATCTTATTAATCTTCCAACAACTAGCAATTTCTATTACCATTTATTTTGCTTTCTTTACTTTTAGTCTTTATCATAAAAATACCAAAAATATTATCTTATCATCTCTATCAGATCTGAATTTTGCAAGTGGCCGTGAAGGGATTGACAACCCCTTTATCACGTTGGTTGCAAGGTTCTTATTTGTTTGTGTAGGTACGAGGGACTTGAGCGTGGTCTCCTACTGGATTGATACCTTTGTTCTCAAAAACTGAGGGAAATACTTACGCTACTTTGCTGCATCACCCTTTCCTCTTCAAGGGAAAACCAACGCTGTGCTCAAGAGGTAGCAAGAAGGATTTCTGGCGCCGTTGCCGGGGAGTCTACGCACAAGTCAAGACATACCAAGTACCCATCACAAACTCTTATCCCTCACATTACATTATTTGCCATTTGCCTCTCGTTTTCCTCTCCCCCACTTCATCCTTGCCGTTCTATTTTCCCTCTTTTCCATTCGCCTCATTTTTTTCGCCCGCTTCTTGTGTGCTTGTGTGTTGGATTGCTTGCTTGTCACGATGGCTCAAGACAATACTAAATTGTGTGACTTTTCCAATACCAAGAACAATGATTTCCTTAGCACTCCGATCGCTCCTCTTACCGATGCTAAATCTTGTGAAATTAATGCTGCTTTGTTGAATCTTGTCATGAAAGATCAACTCGCCGGCCTTCCTAGTGAAGATGCCGCTACCCATCTAAATAGCTTTGTTAATTTGTGTGATATGCAAAAGAAGAAAGATGTGGACAATAATATTGTTAAATTGAAGCTATTTCCATTTTCGCTTAGAGATCGCGTTAAAACTTGGTTTTCGTCTTTGCCTAAAAATAGTATTGATTCTAGGAATAAGTGCAAAGATGCTTTTATCTCTAAGTATTTTCCTCCCGCTAAGATCATCTCTCTTAGAAACGATATTATGAATTTTAAGCAACTTTATCATGAACATGTTGCACAAGCTTGGGAGAGGATGAAATTAATGATACGTAATTGCCCTACTCATGGTTTGAATTTGTGGATGATTATACAAAAAAATTATGCCGGATTGAATTTTGCTTCTATAAATCTTTTAGATTCGGTCGTGGGAGGCACTTTTATGGAAATCACTTTAGGAGAAGCTACTAAACTCCAAGATAATGTTATGGTTAATTATTCTCAATGGCACACTGAAAGATCTACTAGTAAAAAGGTTCATGCGATTGAAGAAATTAATGTTTTGAGTGGAAAGATGGATGAACTTATGAAATTGTTTGCTAATAAGAGTGTTTCTTCTGATCCTAATGATATGCCTTTGTCTACTTTGATTGAGAATAATAATGAATCTATGGATGTGAATTTTGTTGGTAGGAATAATTTTGGTAACAACGCGTATAGAGGAAACTTTAATCCTAGGCCGTTCCCTAGTAATTCGTCTAATAATTATGGTAATTCCTACAACAATTCTTATGGAAATTTTAATAAGATGCCCTCTGAATTTGAGACTAGTGTTAAAGAGTTTATGAATTCAAAAAAGAATTTCAACACCTTGCTTGAAGAAAAATTGCTTAAAGTTGATGAATTGGCTAGGAACGTGGATATAATTTCTCTTGATGTTGATTCTTTGAAGCTTAGATCTATTCCACCGAAGCATGATATCAATGAGTCTCTCAAAGCCATGCGAATTTCCATTGATGAGTGCAAAGAAAGAACCACTAGAATGCGTGCTAAGAAAGATTGCTTTGTAAAGGCGTGTTCTTCTAGTTTTTATGAGAATAAAGATGAAGATCTAAAAGTTATTGACATGTCTCCTATTAAATCTTTGTTTTGCAATATGAATCTTGATAATGATGGGACTGGAGATGAGTCAACTTTACTTAAAAGGCATCCCAATAATTCAGAGTTTTTAGATCTTGACGCAAAATTTGGTAAAAGTGGGATTGAAGAGGTCAAAACTTTAGATAGCATTGAACCCACTATTTTGGATTCCAAGGAATTTAACTATGATAATTGCTCTTTAATAGATTGTATTTCCTTGTTGCAATCCGTGCTAAATTCTCCTCATGCTTATAGTCAAAATAAAGCCTTTACTAAACATATCGTTGATGCTTTGATGCAATCTTATGAAGAAAAACTTGAGTTGGAAGTTTCTATCCCTATAAAACTTTATGATGAGTGGGAAACTAAAATTAAAATAAAAATTAAAGATCATGAATGCTATGCTTTGTGTGATTTGGGTGCTAGTGTTTCCACGATTCCAAAAACTTTGTGTGATTTGCTAGGTTTCCGTGAATTTGATGATTGCTCTTTAAACTTGCACCTTGCGGATTCCACTATCAAGAAACCTATGGGAAGAATTAATGATGTTCTTATTGTTGCAAATAGGAATTATGTGCCCGTAGATTTTATCGTTCTTGATATAGATTGCAATCCTTCATGTCCTATTATTCTTGGTAGACCTTTCCTTAGAACGATTGGTGCAATTATTGATATGAAGGAAGGGAATATTAGATTCCAATTTCCGTTAAGGAAAGGCATGGAACACTTACCTAGAAAGAAGATTAAATTACCTTATGAATCCATTATGAGAGCCACTTATGGGTTGCCTACCAAATAAGGCAATACCTAGATCTATCCTTGTTTTTATGCCTAGCTAGGGGCGTTAAACGCTAGCGCTTGTTGGGAGGCAACCCAATTTTATTTTTGTTTCTTTATTTTTGGTTCTGTTTAGTAATAAATAATTAATCTAGCCTCTGGTTAGATTCTTTTTTGTGTTTCAATTAGTGTTTGTGCCAAGTAAAACCTTTAGGATAACCTACGGTGATAGTTATTTGATCCTGCTGTAAAATACAGCAACTTTGCGCGCACGAGATTAGTTTTCATAATTCACAGAAATGTGCTTTTCAGTTGATTCTTTTTTCAGTAGATAAATAAAAAAATTATATAGGACTTCCTAATTTGGTAGAATGTTTTAGGTTCCAGAAGTTTGCGTTACATACAGGTTACTACAGACTATTCTGTTTTTGACAGATTCTGTTTTTCGTGTGTTGTTTGCTTATTTTGATGAATCTATGGTTAGTAAAAGAGTTTATAAACCATAGAGAAGTTGGAATACAGTAGGTTTAACACCAATATAAATAAATAATGAGTCCGATACGGTACCTTAAAGTGGTGGTTTGTTTTATTTCGCTAACGGAGCTTATGAGATTTTCTGTTGAGTTTTGTGTTGTGAAGTTTTCAAGTTTTGGGTAAAGATTTGATGGATTATGGAACAAAGAGTGGCAAGAGCCTAAGCTTGGGGATGCCCAAGGCACCCCAAGGTAAAATTCAAGGACAACCAAAAGCCTAAGCTTTGGGGATGCCCCGGAAGGCATCCCCTCTTTCGTCTTCGTGTATCGGTAACTTTACTTGGGGCTATATTTTTATTCACCACATGATATGTGTTTTGCTTGGAGCGTCTTGTATGATTTGAGTCTTTGCTTTTTAGTTTACCACAATCACCCTTTCTGTACACACCTTTTGAGAGAGACACACATGATTCGGAATTTATTAGAATACTCTATGTGCTTCACTTATATCTTTTGAGCTATATAGTTTTTGCTCTAGTCCTTCACTTATATCTTTTAGGGCACGGTGGTGGTTTTATTTTATAGAAATTATTGATCTCTCATGCTTCACTTATATTATTTTGAGAGTCTTCTAGAACAGCATGGTATTTTCTATGGTTATAAAAATTGGTTCTAGTATGATGGCTATAATAAAAACTATCATAGAAAGTGCATGATCAATTTGATGCTTGATAATTGTTTTGAGATATAAGGTGGTAATGTTAGAGTCATGCTAGTTGGGTAATTATGTAATTGAGAAATACTTGTGTTGAAGTTGGCAATTCCCGTAGCATGCACGTATGGTAAAAGTTGTGTAACAAATTTGTTGCATGGGGTGCTCTTTTGATTGCCTTCCTTATGTGTGGAGGTCGGGATCGCGTGATGGTTAACTCCTACCAACCCTTCCCCTAGGAGCATGCGTAGTAGTACTTTGCTTCGAGGGCTAAGTAAACTTTTGCAATAAGTATATGAGTTCTTTATGACTAATGTGAGTCCATGGATTTTACGCATTCTCATCCTTCCACAATTTTTTATACTCTACGGTACCGTGCATTGCCCTTTCTCACCTTGAGAGTTGGTGCAAACTTCGCCGGTGCATCCACCCCCGTGATATGATACGCTCTATCACAAATAAACCTCCTTATATCTTCCTCAAAACAGCCACCATACCTACATATCATGGCATTTCCATAGCCATTCCAAGATATATTGCCATGCAACTTTCCACCGTTCCGTTTATTATGACACACTTCATCATTGTCATATTGCTTTGCATGATCATGTAGTTGACATTGTATTTGTGGCAAAGCCACCATTCATAATTTTTTCATACATGTCACTCTTGATTCATTGCATATCCCGGTACACCGCCGGAGGCATTCACATAGAGTCATATTTTGTTCTAAGTATTGAGTTGTAATTCTTGAGTTGTAAGTAATAAAAGTGTGATGATCATCATTATTAGAGCATTGTCCCATGTGAGGAAAGGATGTTGGAGACTATGATTCCCCCACAAGTCGGGATGAGATTCCGGACTAAATAAAAAAAGAGGCCAAAGAAAAAAAAGAGAAAGGCCCAAGAAAAAAGGAAAAAAAATGAGAGAAAAAGAGAGAAGGAACAATGTTACTATCCTTTTTCCACACTTGTGCTTCAAAGTAGCACCATGATCTTCATATTAGAGAGTCTCCTATATTGTCACTTTCATATACTAGTGGGAATTTTTCATTATAGAACTTGGCTTGTATATTCCAATGATGGGCTTCCTCAAAATGCCCTAGGTCTTCGTGAGCAAGAAAGTTGGATGCACACCCACTTAGTTTCTTTTGTTGAGCTTTCATACATTTATAGCTCTAGTGCATCCGTTGCATGGCAATCCCTACTCACTCACATTGATATCTATTAACGAGCATCTCCATAGCCTGTTGGTATGCCTAGTTGATGTGAGACTATCTTCTCCCTTTTTATCCTCTTCACAACCACCACTCTATTCCACATATAGTGCTATGTCCTTGGCTTGCGCTCATGTATTGCGTAAGAGTTGAAAAAGCTGAAGCGCGTTACAAAGTATGAACCAATTGCTTGGCTGAAACTGGGGTTGTGCATGATGGGAGTATTTTGTGTGATGAAAATGAAGCATAGCCTAACTATATGATTTTGTAGGGATAAGCTTTCTTTGGCTATGTTATTTTGATAAGACATGATTACTCGCTAGTATGCTTGAAGTATTACTATTTTTATGTCAATATGAACTTTTATTTTGAATCATTTGGATCTGAATATTCATGCCACAATTAAGAGAATTACATTGGAAATTCTGCTAAGTAGCATTCCACATCAAAAATTATGTTTTTATCATTTACCTACTCAAGAACGAGCAGGAATTAAGCTTGGGGATGCTTGATACGTCTCCAACATATCTATAATTTTTGATTGTTCCATGCTATTATATTATCTGTTTTGGATGTTTAATGGGCTTTATTATACACTTTTATATTATTTTTGGGACTAACCTATTAACCGGAGGCCCAACCCAAATTGTTGTTTTTTGCCTATTTCAGTGTTTCGAAGAAAGGAATATCAAACGTGTAGGGTAACGTAGCAGAAAACAAAAAATTTCTGACCTACGCACCAGCCCAGGACCACTATGGAGACTGCATACAAGGTTTGATCTTTTTCGTTACCGACTCGTAGCGCAGCGGGAAGTAGAGTCGATGACGATCGGCGGTGCAGATCCCCGCAGCTAGGATTTACAACCTCCCAACCGCGAGGATGTATACCCTCATTACCCATACGGACAGCCCTCCGGGAGGCGGTCGAACAGTCCCCCGGACGGTGTCGCGGGCAGCCCTTCGGGAGGACCTTCGAAACTCGAACGGTCACTCGGACAGCCCTCCGGGAGGACCCATAGAACTCGGACCGTCACTTGGACAGCCCTTCGGGAGGCACACTCGAACAGCCCCTCAGGGCACTAAGATCGAAACTACGACCTCTCTAAAGAGTTGCACACATACGGTGTCAGCTATCCGGCAGGGCTTCGCCGTCAAGAACTAGTTCCTGCCGGAACCCAGATAGCCTTTCGGCTCTACGAAACTATTTCGCTGGGAGGGAGAGAAGAAGCTAGATCATTGCAATGGCATGTATGTGAGAAGGGATAATCCTTTAGGCAGCCCCCTCCACCCCTATTTATAGGCCAAGCCCAAGGGTGGCTTCTCCAAGAAGCCAAGGGGGAAATACCAAAAAGGCCCTCAAGGTGGCTTCTCCAAGAAGCCAAGCAAAAAGCACTTTCACTATTCATGACGACATTTTTCAGCGTCCGTTCGAATTGAAAATATTTATGTGGGCTCAGAACATTTCCAGTACCCACTAAAATAATTTTCAACGCATTCCGAAACAATTTCGGTTTAGTAATTTTCATCTGCGAAAAGCAAACAAGAATGCGTTTTCACTATTCATGAAGACAATTTTTCGCGTCCACAAAATCCGAAAATATTTCTGTGGGTCTTAGAATAATTCCAGTACCCACTAAAATGATTTTGGATTCGTTCTGAAACAATTTCAGATTAGTGAATTTCATCTGCGAAAAATAGCCAAAGCGGTACCGGCAGCTCCGAAACATTTTTGGTTTTTATTTCTGAAAATTCCAAAAAGTTTCCAGAATGATTCTGGCACCCTCCAAGAATTATCAGGCATGTGCCGAAACCATTTTGACTTAATGGCATACCCCGAAACAACTTTTTCGGTTTCACCGAAACTCATCCGGTGACCTCTCTCTGCGGTACGATTCCGCTGTCCGAAACTTTTTCGGTGATTTTCTCTCAGACTCCCTGTCTAGTATTCAGCAGATAGATGACCCTTAAGCGTGTGACCCTATAGGTTCGGTGAAGTATAGACATGACCTGGAACCCCTTCCGATCAACGATCAACATCGGAGCCGTGGACACCCATATTGACCCCTATACCCACACGAATGAATATTCGAGTGAACCTCCAGTTGAGGTGAGCTATTCCTGTTGCTTCACGATATATCACAAACACCTGAGGTGAGATTTATTGCATCCCCGTGGGCCAACACTTTGTCCACTATGCAAGTTACCTCATTACCGGTTTTGTTCTCTTTTCTCGTTTCGTGTTCCGGCATCCCCGTGATCAAATCACAAAGTGTCTGGCCAGACGATGATGGACACCGTAACACCGAGTGGGCCCGAGTATATCTCTCCATCATCGGAGGAGCAAATCCCAATCTCGAGCTATCAAGTTACTTAACATACTTTCTCATGAACCCGTAAGCCGCCGTAATAGCCATCCAGTTGCGGATGACGTTTAACAAACCCCAAAGTTCATGAAGCAAGCATGAAGAAACTCGATACTCTCATGGTCTAAGGAATTATGCAAACATTAACTATCTCTGTGTTATAAACCATTAACTTGTGACGAATGTATCTCATAGCATAACATCAATTCGGGTCGATTCAACACAAATGTCCTTCCTGACATTGTGCCCTCAAAGTTGCTTGGCATAGACATGCCCATGATTGGGAAAACATAATCATCATGCAACACTTGAGCTAGTCTTAGAGGCACGACTAGGAATACATTTTACCGTTTATTATTCCACACGTGCATATGGGTTCTCCCCAGAGCCTTTATGGATATACGGGCTCGGGAACCACATCAGTTATAGCATGGAACATAAACATAATTATGAACAGGGAGATAATCAATAACATTTATTATTGCCTCTAGGGTATATCTCCTACAGACTCCCACTTGCACTAGAGACAATAATCTAGCTTATGCTAATGCACTTCACACCTGTGGCACACCGGTGTAAATATGCTTCGCTTGTGGTATAGCCTGATGTCCAACGGATCTGACGACTTCAGTTCCGTGTGTATCTTTGCATGTCCTCGCGTTTTCACAAAATTCATATTTTGTGTGGACTTGGCTTTGTATGTATGTGAATCACAGGTCGAACCTGGATTCCTCAGACTGAGTTATGGAGCAACTACCTGCAGTAGTGTCCCATTGTCGAAAGCCATCTTGGAACTATACTAAGTTCATGAATGAACTATATGATTCAACATCTTCTTTGTCGCTTCTAAAGCGTCAACATACTTAGCCCTTGTTATAGAATTCGCCACAGTAACTAGTTTGAACAAATTCCAACTAACTGTGCCACCACATTGTGTGTTACACAAAACCCTTAATTTAAATCGAAAATCGCATGGAGAAAAGATGAAGACTGTATCGATGTAACATTTTACAACGAACTCTTCATGATCTCTGCTTGCGAGAAAACCATGTCATCAGTACTTACTCTAGTACTCTGTGACATCTTTCACTGTTGTCCCATGATCAGTAATTTGATCACTTTGGTATCCATACTCGCAACACCTTGGGAGTATCGGACATATCTGGTTGTTTTACATACCATGGAATACATGATTAATCCAAACACAAAAGTGTGTGGAATCTGCATCATGTATTTTACTCATCAGTGTTTTGGGACACCGATTCTTGCAAAAACTCTTTCCATGTGACTTTGGCAAGAATCACTCCTTGGCGTTTTAAATGCTAAAAGGTTTTAGCATCTTGTCAATATGTATTCATTGCTTAGCCCCATTAGGTAAATCTATCTCCATAGATCATCATGCCTAATATTGAGGCTATTTAGCCTAAGCACTTCATCAAAAAACTATTTTCAAATGAAGTCCTAATTTGTGTCAAGAAATTTATTTCCAATTACCAATGTGCCAAGCACATAAGGTTTTTAGAAATATTATTACGCTCCCACTTACTTTCTTGAATTACAAGCATCTTCGTTACCCATTGATGAAGTCAAAACCCCTTTGACCATTTCATCAAAACACGAAGATTCCAACTCCATTTTGCTCTCTTCTGTCCATTGCTGGAACTCTGAAGTTTGCATACCTACTAGCATCCTCTGGATCGACAAATTACTTTGGACTGTATCATATACAAGTCCTAGCTTTCATTTCCATCAGATGGAAATCCTTTTATCATCCATGTTTCATATCTCATGATTGAAATATGTATTAATTGCTAGTTCAACCCGAACCGACTTTAAGCATCGCTACGATGAAAACAACCTCATCGTAGTCAACTCTTGAACTTGTTATTTCAACAAGTCGAGCTTTATGGATAAAACATTTTTATCCGTATCAGTTTTAAGTTCCATAAATATTCGTTAGACTCTAAGTCTTCCGAAAGGTGTATCAAGGTTTTAATCTTGAATCACTTATATGGAAACTAACTCGGGTTGTATTGGCATTTAGCCAATTCTGGAGTCAGGGCCCATCAACGCTTCCTTGTGTATCGTAGGTATAATGTTGTCTAACAACAATATCTCGTTTGCGCACCTGAGAGGTTTGCACGAGCCTTGCCTACGTGGTTCAGCTGCAAGTTCGACCGAAGTTCATACATTTTATTGTAGAGACTTCCGTATCAGTCGCAGTAGGAAACTC
Source organism: Triticum aestivum (assembly GCF_018294505.1). NCBI lineage: Eukaryota > Viridiplantae > Streptophyta > Magnoliopsida > Poales > Poaceae > Triticum > Triticum aestivum. The sequence continues at coordinate 48,816,315 of NC_057799.1, read as the reverse complement.
TGGAATTACTTCCAAGGTCTCTTTCCTTTGATCTGATGAAGATACTGTTATCTCGTCGAGTTGCACTATTCTCCCACTCACCTTTTAGAAAAACCATTCTCTTTAAAAGCATACCGTTCTTTGTGGCAAACCTATTTGCCTCGGTATAGTGAGGGAGGAATACCCAATGACTTGGGATAACCTACAAAGTAGCACTTGTCTGATTTGGAATAGGTTTGTAACCTTTTACACAAGCCCCATATTCCAAATGTTAAGAAAAGATACAACATGGTTGGGCGTACCATACCATGGCTTCATTTCAACAGACCCGATGTAGCTCTTTTCAGTGTAAAAGCCGCAGTCTCTAAAGCATCACTTTAAAAAGGATAATGGCAAATTTATTTATGTCATCTTTGACCTTACCATGTCATAAATGGTTAGATTACATCTCCACGGACTTTTCACTTGCAGTGGTGTTCCGGGAGGTGCAAGTTATGAAACCCCTTTCACAACTCATCAGACATTCGCTAAACATGTAACTCAAATATTCCTTTGTGCAATCAAATTGCAGAAACATAATTTTCTTGTTACAATAACTTCTACTTCATTTTTGAAAACCTTTCGAATGATTTCAAAAGATCCAGACTTACGTCTCATCAAGTAAATATCCATATATCTACTTGAGTCATTTCTGAAGATAAATAAATCCACCACTAACAACACTTATCGGACTACACACATCAAATGTATGATCACTAATAAGTTTGTTGTTCGTTCCTTATGGCCTGTGAACGGTATTTTAGTCACTTCACTTTTCGGAGGAAAGTTGCAAGTGTCAGATGATTCAAAATCAAAAAGACTTCAAAATCCATCATAATGGAATTTTCCATGCGGGTTTCTCCAATGTGACCAAATGTAGTGCCACACTTGTGTGGTATTCTTTTAGTCTTGCGACATTTAGCGTCAGTGTTATGGATGTATCATATTACCCTCAATATTCATAACATACGTCCCATCTTGGATGGAAGCATGGCCCTTCATGTTATTCATAATACTTAACAACAATTGTTGTTTTTATGAACAACTCTTTTGCAACAAACATTGTGCAATGGGCTAGAGTGTATGAAACTCTAAAATGAATTATGAAAGTAAACCCAGAGGTATTGTATTATTATCAATATTCATAACATACATCTCATTCATAATGAAAGTATGGCCCTTGTGTTATTCATAACATCGAACATAAAAGGTTCTCTTATGAACAACCTTCTTGCAAGATACCTTATGCAATGGGCTAGAGTTTGTAAAACTCTAAATGAATTATGAAAATAAATACAGACGGCAATACACCGATGGAAGGTATAGTAACATTTACTATGTTCCCTGTGTATACCTTAACCTCATTTCTGGCTAGTCTTTTAGGCCATAGTAGCTCTTACAGTGATTCGCAATTGAATGCAATCGAGCGGGTATCTTTGTGATTAACTCACAATACCCAAGAATTAGTGATTAACATGTTTAACCATAATTCCCAAGAACTATATCTTTGACCAGCCTACTATACATCAAAAACTTGTATGACATTTATACATGAGCTGGATATTCCAGTCATCTTTCTTTCTGCCTTTATACTTCTAACAGTTTAACTTTTAGTATTTCTCCTACTCGCAAAAGAAGCACCCAACTTAAGAGTGGCGTTAGCCCCGGACTTCCTAGGCGTGTAAGTCATACTAACACCCTTTGGACACTTCCTTTCTCTTTAAGTTGTCGTTTTATTCCCCTTTCATTATATGACAGGCGTTCTTCTGGATCCCTTTCCCAACAGTCAAATACATAGTAAACACTTTTACTAATACTTGCAAACAAACATTGCTTTGTTTGTATCTGAAAATAATTTCCAGTTCCATGAATATCATATAACTATCCCAACTTTCGAAGTTTGGGTTTCATGGAAGCAAACATATTGCACTTGACTGAAACGGAATTATAGCTTTTGGATCGAAGGACGAGAGTCACATGATCCATAGCATTAGCGGGAGGATACGGAAAGCATGCGATAGGACAAAGTCCTTCTCGGCACTTTTGAGGACAATCCTCATATTACGTTACCAATCATAAAGTTTTAACCAGATATTTAACAGCTATTCAATTTTAATAGGGAAGGTGGAAACGCGAGCCATTATTCTACAACTATTTTGCAAGAAACACTTAGACAGTGTTCATAATTAATTGCACTGAGAATTAAACATGTTAATTCAACAGTGCGCTCCCACTCAAATCAATATCTCTCAAAATTGATTGTGAGTGATACAAGACCCACATTTCAATTGTTCGCCATTGGTGTAACACCACTGATGATGAAAAATCTCAACCGGTAGGCCAACTTGCCAATCACATCTCTATGTGACTCTTGTTCATCTTTCGATGCGTGTGTTCCGAGCTCATGACGGTCATGCCTGAACGTCAAGACAACCAAGTGATCTCGCTGCGAGGTCTCAACTCACCCGCCTCACACTTCTCTAATCGTTCGTACCCGTGTGACACGGCGCACCCCGAAAAGATAGGTGCCGTGACGGTGCTACACTTGGGAGAACACTAACTACTTGGTATTTTTGTGAGAGATCACCCTAATAAAAAGCGACTACCGCGCAATCAAGAAGGGTGCAACATAAGGGATAAACATCTCAGGCAATTCATAATAGCATGATATGGTATAGCCCTTTCTGACGGAGAAGTATTTCATTTCTTCGTCTTCGGCATTCGTGTTGGTGTTCACCTTCGCGAAGATTGCCACCACCTTGTCGATGCACCAGATAATATTGCTATCTCCATAGCGTATAAAATTAATGCATTACTTAAGGTTGACACGCAGGTCATTAAAGTGCAATCATATGGCTCCAGCCATCATGCCGAACCATGACACGCAGGTCATGTTAATCAAATTACATCATATAGTCATCTCATACATAATCGAATTAGTATGAGCACTGCTATACCACATCACATGCACATCCTGCAAAACCAAGTTAGACACCTCTAATCGGTTTATGCAAAATTTTATTTTACGTGGCTTCTAAGGTTTTGACTTAAACCGCAGCTACCAACGTTTTATCATCAAGTATGATTATTCAAGTTGCTAGATTAACATCTCGGGGTGTATGAAACACGAGATAATTAAATCTCGAGCCCCATACTAAACTTCGTCATACGCATGACCCCCGTGCAGATAATATCTGCAATGCCCTTTCATCTGCGAATTTCATCTTTCTTTTGACTACGGCAGAACCCAAAGAACTGATAGCACTTCCATGATCAATCAGGATCACGGATTGCCAGAACTTTGTCAAATTCCACCATGCTGTCTCGAGATTGAGCAAACGCAAATTCTAGGGAAGCAACAAGAACGTCGGGTAACAGATTTCATCTGTCACCCGCATAAATAATTTTCAGCAATAGATCTCATCTACTACCTAATTATATTATGCAATACCCATACATCTCCATGTATTCTAGATCGAAACCTGCATCTACGCATAGCACGGCTCTTGATGCCACTGTAGGGTAACGTAGCAGAAAACAAAAAATTCCGACCTACGCACCAGCCCAGGACCACTATGGAGACTGCATACAAGGTTTGATCTTTTTCGTTACCGACTCGTAGCGCAGCGGGAAGTAGAGTCGATGACGATCGGCGGTGCAGATCCCCGCAGCTAGGATTTACAACCTCCCAACCGCGAGGATGTATACCCTCATCCGCCATACGGACAGCCCTCCGGGAGGCGGTCGAACAGTCCCCGGACGGCGTCGCGGACAGCCCTTCGGGAGGACCTTCGAAACTCGAACGGTCACTCGGACAGCCCTCCGGGAGGACCCATAGAACTCGGACCGTCACTTGGACAGCCCTTCGGGAGGCACACTCGAACAGCCCCTCAGGGCACTAAGATCGAAACTACGACCTCTCTACAGAGTTGCACACATACGGTGTCAGCTATCCGGCAGGGCTTCGCCGTCCAGAACTAGTTCCTGCCGGAACCCAGACAGCCTTTCGGCTCTACGAAACTATTTCACTGGGAGGGAGAGAAGAAGCCAGATCATTGCAATGGCATGTATGTGAGAAGGGATGATCCTTTAGGCAGCCCCCTCCACCCCTATTTATAGGCCAAGCCCAAGGGTGGCTTCTCCAAGAAGCCAAGGGGGGAAATACCAAAAAGGCCCTCAAGGTGGCTTCTCCAAGAAGCCAAGCAAAAAGCACTTTCACTATTCATGACGACATTTTTCAGCGTCCGTTCGAATTGAAAATATTTATGTGGGCTCAGAACATTTCCAGTACCCACTAAAATAATTTTCAACGCGTTCCGAAACAATTTCGGTTTAGTGATTTTCATCTGCGAAAAGCAAACAAGAATGCGTTTTCACTATTCATGAAGACAATTTTTCGCGTCCACTAAATCCGAAAATATTTCTGTGGGTCTTAGAATAATTCCAGTACCCACTAAAATGATTTTGGATTCGTTCTGAAACAATTTCAGATTAGTGAATTTCATCTGCGAAAAACAGCCAAAGCGGTACCGGCAGCTCCGAAACATTTTCGGTTTTTATTTCTGAAAATTCCAAAAAGTTTCCAGAATGATTCTGGCACCCTCCAAGAATTATCAGGCATGTGCCGAAACCATTTTGACTTAATGGCATACCCCGAAACAACTTTTTCGGTTTCACCGAAACTCATCCGGTGACCTCTCTCTGCGGTACGATTCCGCTGTCCGAAACTTTTTCGGTGATTTTCTCTCAGACTCCCTGTCTAGTATTCAGCAGATAGATGACCCTTAAGCGTGTGACCCTATAGGTTCGGTGAAGTATAGACATGACCTGGAACCCCTTCCGATCAATGATCAACATCGGAGCCGTGGACACCCATATTGACCCCTATACCCACACGAATGAATATTCGAGTGAACCTCCAGTTGAGGTGAGCTATTCCTGTTGCTTCACGATATATCACAAACACCTGAGGTGAGATTTATTGCATCCCCGTGGGCCAACACTTTGTCCACTATGCAAGTTACCTCGTTACCGGTTTTGTTCTCTTTTCTCGTTTCGTGTTCCGGCATCCCCGTGATCAAATCACAAAGTGTCTGGCCAGACGATGATGGACACCGTAACACCGAGTGGGCCCGAGTATATCTCTCCATCGTCGGAGGAGCAAATCCCAATCTCGAGCTATCAAGTTACTTAACATACTTTCCCATGAACCCGTAAGCCGCCGTAATAGCCATCCAGTTACGGATGACGTTTAACAAACCCCAAAGTTCATGAAGCAAGCATGAAGAAACTCGATACTCTCATGGTCTAAGGAATTATGCAAACATTAACTATCTCTGTGTTATAAACCATTAACTTGTGACGAATGTATCTCATAGCATAACATCAATTCGGGTCGATTCAACACAAATGTCCTTCCTGACATTGTGCCCTCAAAGTTGCTTGGCATAGACATGCCCATGATTGGGAAAACATAATCATCATGCAACACTTGAGCTAGTCTTAGAGGCACGACTAGGAATACATTTTACCATTTATTATTCCACACGTGCATATGGGTTCTCCCCAGAGCCTTTATGGATATACGGGCTCGGGAACCACATCAGTTATAGCATGGAACATAAACATAATTATGAACAGGGAGATAATCAATAACATTTATTATTGCCTCTAGGGTATATCTCCTACAAAACGGAGTCCAAACGGAATGAAACCTTCGGGAACGTGATTTTCGGAACAAACATGATCCAGAGGAGTTGGAGTGGACGTCAATCAATCAACGAGGAGGCCACGAGGCAGCGAGGCGCGCCTGCCCCCTTGGGCGCACCCCCCACCCTCGTGGGCCCCTCGTAGCTCTCCTGACCGACTTCTTTCGCCTATATATACCTACGTACCCCGAAAACATCCAGGAGCACCACGAAACCCTTTTTCCACCGCCGCAACCTTCTGTACCCATGAGATCCCATCTTGGGGCGTTTTCCGGCGCTCCGCCGGAGGGGGAATTGATCACGGAGGGCTTCTACATCAACACCATAGCCTCTCCGATGATGTGTGAGTAGTTTACCTCAGACCTTCGGGTCCATAGTTATTAGCTAGATGGCTTCTTCTCTCTCTTTGGATCTCAATACAAAGTTCTCCTCGATTCTCTTGGAGATCTATTTGATGTAATCTTCTTTTGCGGTGTGTTTGTCGAGATCCGATGAATTGTGGGTTTATGATCAAGATTATCTATGAACAATATATGAATCTCCTCTGAATTATTTTATGTATGATTGGTTATCTTTGCAAGTCTCTTCGAATTATCAGTTTGGTTTGGCCTACTAGATTGATCTTTCTTGCAATGGGAGAAGTGCTTAGCTTTGGGTTCAATCTTGCGGTGCTCGATCCCAGTGACAGAAAGAGAAATGACACGTATTGTATTGTTGCCATCAAGGACCATCGAAGGTTTTATTCATGTAAACAGAACAACAATTATTCTCTGACTTTAAATGAATAACCGTATTGCAATAAACATGATCAAATCATATTCATGCTCAACGCAAACACCAAATAACATTTATTTAGGTTCAACACTAATCCTGAAAGTATAGGGAGTGTGCGATGATGATCATATCAATCTTGGAACCACTTCCAACACACATCGTCACTTCACCCTTAACTAGTCTCTGTTCATTCTACAACTCCTGTTTCGAGTTACTAATCTTAGCAACTGAACTAGTATCAAATACTGAGGGGTTGCTATAAAAACTAGTAAAGTACACATCAATAACATGTATATCAAATATACCTTTGTTCACTTTGCCATCCTTCTTATCCGCCAAATATTTGGGGCAGTTCCACTTCCAGTGACCAGTCCCTTTGCAGTAGAAGCACTCAGTCTCAGGCTTGGGTCTAGCTTTGGGCTTCTTTTCATGGGAGTGGCAACTTGCTTGCCATTCTTCTTGAAGTTTCCTTTCTTTCCCTTGCCCTTTTACTTGAAACTAGTGGTCTTTTCAACCATCAACATTTGATGCTTTTCTTGATTGCTATCTTCGTCGATTTCAGCATCAGGAAGAGCTCAGGAATCGTTTTCGTTATCCCTTGCATATTATAGTCATCATGAAGTTCCACTAACTTGGTGATAGTGACTAGCGAACTCTGTCAATCACTATTTTATCTAGAAGATTAACTCCCACTTGATTCAAGCGATTGTAGTACTCAGACAATCTGAGCACATACTCACTGGTTGAGCTATTCTCCTCCATCTTGTAGGCAAAGTACTTGTCAGAGGTCTCATACCTCCCAACTCGGGCATGAGTCTGAAATACCAATTTTAGCTCTTGGAACATCTTATATGCTCCGTGGCGTTCAAAACGTTTTTAAAGTCCCGGTTCTAAGCCGTAAAGCATGGTGCACTAAACTATCAAGTAGTCATCAACCGAGCTTTTGTCAAAACGTTCATAATGTCTGCATCTGCTCCTGCAATAGTTCTGTCACATAGCGGTGCATCAAGGACATAATTCTTCTGTGCAGCAATGAGGATAATCCTCAGATCACGGACCAAGTCCGCATCATTGCTACTATCATCTTTCAACTTATTTTTCTCTAGGAACATATCAAAAATAAACGGGGAGCTACATCGCGAGCTATTGATCTACAACATAGTTATGCAAATACTATCAGGACTAAGTTCATGATAAATTAAAGTTCAATTAATCATATTACTTAAGAACTCCCACTTAGATAGATATCCCTCTAGTCATCTAAATGATCACGTGATCCAAATCAACTAAACCATGTCCGATCATCACGTGAGATGGAGTAGTTTTCAATGGTGAACATCACTATGTTGATCATATCTACTATATGATTCACGCTCGACCTTTCGGTCTCCAGTGTTCCGAGGCCATATCTGCATATGCTAGGCTCGTCATGTTTAACCCGAGTATTCCACGTGTGCAAAACTGGCTTGCACCCGTTGTATGTGAACGCAGAGCTTATCACACCTGATCATCACGTGGTGTCTCGGCACGACGAACTGTCGCAACGGTGCATACTCAGGGAGAACACTTATACCTTGAAATTTAGTGAGAGATCATCTTATAATGCTACCACCGAACTAAGCAAAATAAGATGCATAAAGAATAAACATCACATGCAATCAATATAAGTGATATGATATGGCCATCATCATCTTGTGCCTGTGATCTCCATCTCCAAAGCACCGTCATGATCACCATCATCACCGGAGCGACACCTTGATCTCCATCGTAGCATCGTTCTCGTTTCGCCAACTATTGCTTCTACGACTATCGCTACCGCTTAGTGATAAAGTAAAGCAATTACATGGCGATTGCATTTCATACAATAAAGCGACAACCATATGGCTCCTACCAGTTGCCGATAAGTTTGTTACAAAACATGATCATTTCATACAATAAAATTTAGCATCATGTCTTGACCATATCACATCACAACATGCCCTGCAAAAACAAGTTAGACGTCCTCTACTTTGTTGTTGCAAGTTTTACGTGACTGCTACGGGCTGAGCAAGAACCGTTCTTACCTACGCATCAAAACCACAACGATTTTTCGTCAAGTATGTGTTGTTTTAACCTTCAACAAGGACCGGGCATAGCCACACTCGATTCAACTAAAGTTGCAGAAACTGACACCCGCTAGCCACCTGTGTGCGAAGCACGTCAGTAGAACCAGTCTCGCGTAAGCGTACGCGTAATGTCGGTCCGGGTCGCTTCATCCAACAATACCGCCGAATCAAAGTATGACATGTTGGTAAGCAGTATGACTATTATCGCCCACAAATCACTTGTGTTCTACTCGTGCATATAACATCTATGCATAAACCTGGCTCGGATGCCACTGTTGGGGAACGTAGTAATTTCAAAAAAATTCCTACGCACATGCCAGATCACGGTGATGCATAGCAACGAGAGAGGAGAGTGTTGTCAACGTACCCTCGTAGACCGTAAGCAGAAGCGACATGACAACACGGTTGATGTAGTCGTACGTCTTCATGATCGACCGATCCTAGTACCGAAAGTACGGCACCTCCGCGATCTGCATACGTTCGGCTCGGTGACGTCCCACGAACTCACGATCCAGCAGAGTGTCGAGGGATAGCTTCATCAGCACGATGGCGTGATGACAGTGATGATGAAGCTACCGGCGCAGGGCTTCGCCTAAGCATTACGACGATATGACTGAGGTGGATTATGGTGGAGGGGGGCACCGCACACGACTAAGAGATCAATGATCAACTTGTGTGTCTATGGGGTGGTGCCCCCCTCCCCCGTATATAAAGGAGTGGAGGAGGGGGAGGGCCGGCCCTCCTATGGCGCGCCCCATGGGGAGTCCTACTCCCACCGGGAGTAGGATTCCCCCCTTCCCTAGTTGGACTAGGAGTGGAAGGAAGGGGGAGAGAGGGGGAAGGAAAGAGGGGGCGCCCCCCCCACCCAATTCGGATTGGGCTTGGGGGGCGCGCCCCCTCCTACGCCTCCCTCTCTTTTCTCCCACTATGGCCCAATAAGGCCCATATACCTCCCGGGGGGTTCCGGTAACCTCCCGGTGCTCCGGTATATGCCCGAACTCACCCGAAACTATTCCGATGTCCGAATATAGGCTTCCAATATATCGATATTTACGTCTCGACCATTTCAAGACTCCTTGTCATGTCCGTGATCATGTCCGGGACTCCGAACTACCTTTGGTACATCAAAACACATAAACTTATAATACCGATCGTCACCGAACGTTAAGCGTGCGGACCCTACGGGTTCGATAACTATGCAGACATGACCGACACACGTCTCCGGTCAATAACCAATAGCAGAAGCTGGATGCTCATATTGGCTCCCACATATTCTACGAAGATCTTTATCGGTCAAACCGCATAACAACATACGTTGTTCCCTTTGTCATCGGCATGTTACTTGCCCGAGATTCGATCGTCGGTATCTCAATACCTAGTTCAATCTTGTTACCGGCAAGCGTCTTTACTCGTTCCATAATGCATCATCCCGCAACTAACTCATTAGTCACAATGCTTGCAAGGCTTATAGTGATGTTCATTACCGAGAGGGCCCAGAGATACCTCTCCGATACACGGAGTGACAAATCCTAATCTCGATATATGCCAACTCAACAAACACCTTCGAAGACACCTGTAGAGCATCTTTATAATCACCCAGTTACGTTGTGACGTTTGATAGCACACAAAGTGTTCCTCCGGTATTCGGGAGTTGCATAATATCATAGTCAGAGGAACATGTATAAGTCATGAAGAAAGCAGTAGCAATGAAACTGAAACGATCATAATGCTAAGCTAAGGAATGGGTCTTGTCCATCACATCATTCTCTAATGATGTGATCCCGTTCATCAAATGACAACACATGTCTATGGCTAGGAAAGTTAACCATCTTTGATTCAACGAGCTAGTCAAGTATAGGCATACTAGTGACACTCAGTTTGTCTATGTATTCACACATGTATTAAGTTTCCGGTTAATACAATTCTAGCAGGAATAATAAACATTTATCATGATATAAGGAAATATAAATAACAACTTTATTATTGCCTCTAGGGCATATTTACTTCACTGACGGCCCTAACGGAGGCCGTCGGCATAGCTTGTACACTTTTTTATACAGCAAAAAACCACATGGGCTCTCTATGCCGACGGCCATGCCATCGGCGTATACATTATATGTTTCTCATTTTGCTTTTTTACTTTAGATTTGATTAATTTAAATCTAATTTATATAAACTTAAACATACACAAATTATATATGGATTTCAGACAGAATTTTCAATAGATTATGATATATAAATGTGATGTTTATTTCAATTGAAATGCAACATAAAAAATAATAAAAATAAAAATAGTGCCTACCTATGCCGACGGTTAGCCCGTCGGCATATCTTTTACACCTATGCCAACGGCTTAACCGTCGGCATAGTAATGCGCCAGGTCAGATTCTATGCTTTTACCTATATTATATGTTTTTTATTTTTCATTTTTCATTTTTTAAAACTTCAGATTTGATTAATTTAAATCTAATTTATATAAACTTAAACATACACTAATTATATATGGATTTCGGGCAAAATTTTCCATGGATTATGAATATCCGGAGGGAATCTAGTGGTTGGTTGGGTCCAGAAAAAAAAACAGTGCATAACTACGTCGACGGTTAAACCGTCGGCGCCCAGCGTGTTACCAGCGGCCGACACGTGGCAGCTCCTGGGAAGTCTGGCGCGGAGCTACGCCGACGGTTAGGCCGTCGGCATAGGCCCAAGACTATGCCGACGGCCTAACCGTCTGCGTAGCTCCGTGCCACGGTTGCCCAAGAGCTGCCATGTGTCAGCGTATAATTGGCACACCATTAATGGCGGCACCGTCGACGGCCTTTAGGTGGAAAATTTTGCCGACGGTGGTACGGACACCGTCGGCTTAGCTCACTATGCCGACGGTTTTTGTATGCCAACGGCCGCCCTGGGATATGCCGACGGCATAGGCCTATGTCGAGGTTTTTGGGCCTATGCCTACCTGATTCTGGTAGTGTTGTGCATCGGCCGTTGGCCGCCTTTGTTGTACCGCACCACGGTTGTTGCAGGCGCCGCGGTTCTACGAGGACGAGAGCCGCGTCGGTCGCCGTTGTTCCTGATAAAAGGCCGCACCGTGTAGGGCTGGGCTGAGGTCCGTCGTTCGACGTGGGGATCTACATCGGGAGGACTCAGGTGGGTGGCACCGCGCGCCTGAGGGCGCTGCTGGCCGCCGGCTTACATGCCTGAGGACGCGCTGATGCGGTAGCTGCTGGCTGGCCAAACCGTCGTTGCTCAGCTCTGCGTGGTCGTAGACCTTGGTGTCGGAGAGCGCCGCCGCCACGCCCATGCGCCAGGCCGATGACCATGGACGCACATGCCGATCTCTTTCCTTCTCTGCTTGGCCTAATTGCTCTCGGAAAGAGGCGTGCTGATAGCGTGTTTAGAAATGAAAGCAGATGGAATGAATAGTGTTTCTTATTGATTGAAGACCGGGTATTTATACCATCATTACAAAGCAGTTAGTTACAACCTGTTAGAGTTGTGTGGAATATTATTGTACAAGTTAGGTTAAAGTTGGATTTGGAGGCGTACGGTGTGTAGACAGGATATGGAGTCGTGTCCAAGTAGGACACTTGTATCCTAGGCCTCTCATATATAGCAAGTATAGACACACGATGTAACCTATGCCAACATAATAGCACGGGAACGCAAGGGAAGCCGGTGGCATGTGCCGGCGTCCAGGGCGACCGGGTGCGGTATTGTAGCGGTGTCATAGGGAGAAGCGACCATAGTCAGGCCCCGGGGATGTAGCCATATCGGTGAATCTCGTTAATAAATCTTGGTGTCGTGCTCGCGTGATTGCTTGGTACTCGGATGATCAACGGTATGGCCTCGGATTTATTCTAACAAGTGGTACCAGAGTAAGGTTCAATTTGAGGTGGCGGGTTTGTTGATCAGAGGAGAGCGGCGGGGATCAGCGGCAGATTGACATGATGTTTGTGTGGGATGCCGGCCGCGATCGGAGAACGTCGCGTATAAGAGCATCTCCAGCCGCGCCCCCAACAGCCCCTCCCCCCCCAAGGCCCTTTTTTAGCGCTGGCGCTAAAAAACGGCACAACCGCGCCCCAGAAGCCCAATTTTCGCCGTTTCGATACGAAATTGGCGCCGGCGGACCCAGGCCGAACCCGGCGCGCTGGGAGGCACCCGGGACGCCGGGGGAAGCGTTTTTGGTGCGAAAGTCTGGCGGGCCCACCAAGTCAGCGACCAGCCGCGTCTCGTCTTTCCCATCGCCTCGTTTTCCCGCGGGGAATCAGTGCCAAGGCTGCCGCCGGTTAGCCTTCCATTGATTCCCCACGGGCGGTGCAGTGATGGCCCAACGACTCGTACACACACGTCTGCCGCCCCTCCCCCCTCCCCCGGCGGCTATAAAAATCCACCACTCCTCGCCGGTAGACGCACTCTCCTTCGCCCGCAGTCCCTCTCTCTCTCGTCGTCGGCACCCATCCCGTCTCTCTCTCCCCCGCCACCAGCCTCCGATGGATGAGCGTTTCCCCGGCGACGGTGCGGTGGCCAACAGCTTCGGCTGCCGCACCCTGCACGAGTGGGAGGCGCACCTCCTCCATAAGGCCAACTACCCGGCGCCGCCTGACATGCGCACGTCGGGGCGGTGGAGGCTCAGCGTCGGAGGCGTCCCAGTCCCCCCGCAACCCGACGCCGACCACCCCAACCACTTCCACGGCGAGATCGAGCGTGTCCGGGCCTCCCTGTCGGAGGAGGTGCGCGGCCTCCCGGATTACGCCACCAACAACCACGTCAGCTGGGCGGCGTACTTCCAACGCTGCCACGAGGAGCAGCTCGCCTCCATCAACAACGCGCCGGTGAGGGGGCGCCACAACGCCGACGGCCGCCGTTTGTGGTGGGGCGTCCCCGGGCGGACGCTGCACTACGTCCTCAAGCACCTCGAGGGTGGCAACCAGCCGCCGCTCCACTACCCGACGGCCCCGGCGTCTGTCGCCAGCCGGAGCGGCGGCATTTGGCTGCCGAGGCGCGTGGCGGGTGGGTCCTCCTCCTCCCTCTCCTCTGGTTCGCCGACACTCGGTAGCGTCAAGGCCGAGCCCGTGGAGACGCCGCTCAGGCAACGCACCCGCGGTAGCACCCTCGTCATCAACGAGAGCGGCCGTGGTTCCTCCTCCCCCCGCCTTGTCAAGCCGAAGACGGAGCGGGGGCTCGTCGCCGTGAAAAGCGAGCACGACGACATGGCCGCCGACGATGAGGCCGCCCTCAAGTGGGCGCGTGAGGACTACGTCAAGCTCGAGATGGAACGCCAGTGCCGCGCCCTCGAGGAGATCGCCGCCTGGCGCCGCAGCCGCGACGAGGGCAATGTCATCGTCCTCGAGGACAGTGACGACGATGCACCACCGCCGCCGACCAAGCCCGTCCGCCAAGGCGACACAGGGCAGAGGTGCAGTAAGGACGGCGGCGACTACAGCGCCTTCGGCGCGTTCTTCGGCCTGTAGGAGATGCTCTAGTTAATGTTTTTAGTTTTTGAATTATGTTTTTAAGCTTTTATGTACAAATATCAATGAAAAACAATAAAATCGTCGAATTTGGACGAATTTGTGTGGTGTTTGGCCGATTTTCTGTTTTAAAAAACGGTGTTTGGGGACGACCTGGGGCCAGCAGTTGGAAAATCAACCACCCCACGCCGATATTTACGTCGGCGCATCTCCAGGCGGCGCTATTTCAAGCCCCTTGAGGCCGAACGGCTGGAGATGCTCTAAAGCAATCGGGAGAGAAGGCAGATCGACTCGCAGCAGTTCTCGGCGGCGCACGGGCAGGTAGCGGGAGTCTTGGTCGGTTTCGTGCGAAAGCGCAGCAGCGAGGCTCGCGTGGCGGTCCAGGAAGCTGGGTCAAGCGCGGCGCGTACACGGCGCGGTCGGAGGCTCGGATGCTCGACGTGCAGGAGGTTCGATCCAAGTGTGCGTGGCGGCTGGGACCTGGCAGCGACACGATCGATTGGAACGATACAGCGCAGGTGTCTGGACTGGGTGCAGAGTGGAGCCAACGTGGCGCCAGAGGAGCAAGCAGGCGTGCTGGGTCACGGCTTACAGTAATGCTAGAGCTACGGGCTATTTGTACATGGTTTGTCGTACAGGCTGATGTGGAGCAAACTAATTGGCTTAGGATTAGCAGCCGGGCCCCACCCCCTGAAATCAGGTGGGGAGAGCGAATTAGCGAAAGGGGGTCCGTAACTGAAGCGTAAAAGACCCGTACGTCTAGGATTATTGCACGGCTTATGTGCCTGCCACAGGCGCGCGTGTACACAAGAGGGAGCAAGTTACGGGCTGCTGGTCAAGGTGTGTTGATTATGTGCCTGCCACAGGCGCGCGTGTACATAGGAGGCTGCAGAGCGTACGGATATGCTGGTGAGACGTGAGATTTTGTTAGAAAAAGAAGAAGCTACGCATAACAGACTAGGTTACCGATTGGAAAAGCTAATGGACCAAGAGCCTACAGGAGCATAAGGTGGAGTTTGAAGATTTTCTTTTATCTCTACGGTTAAGTGCACATGGGAAGGCCTGTATGGTGGAGTTTGAGCTTTATTTCTTTGCATATGGATTGTGTACGGGGATGGTGTGATGAGGGACTGTGGTTTGCGTCGCAAGGATGACGACGTGTGTATAAGGCTTGGAAGAGTCTGGAGCGTGTCGTGACAAGATCATGCATACACAAGGCGTTAAGCAAGGTGCGGAGATGTGCAGGGCGGACATGACGCAGGGTGGAGCATGGTTGCAGTCGGATAATTTCGGCTGGGTTGGACTAGACTGTCTGACGACGACATAGGAGGGTGAAGCTGATGGTGGCCGACTTCCGGGGCGTGGAAACACGTGGTGCAGGCCTGAGAGCTTGTGCGGCTTCGACAAGACTATGGCGCAGGGTTGATTCAAGGCAGTGTACACTTGAGAGCTTGAAGTCGACAGGCGTGGGGTAGCAAGGCGCAGCTACATGGAGTCATGTTGAAGGTGGAGCTGGAGTCTGGTAGAAGACTTCACTCTGAACTGATGGAGGGGCTATGGCGTAAACGCATGGAGAGTCGAAGCCTATTTCAGCGGGATAGCGAGAGACACGTGGATCGGACTGGGGCCCAGTGGTCTGATGGAGACGTGATACTCGGCATCGGTCGGTGATGATTGATGGTTCTCTGTGGTGGGGGTTGAGACAGTGTGGGCTAGCTACCCGGGAGACTCGACCAGGAGAGTAGAGGATCGACGCGGTGATAGCGGCGAGGCGTGCGGTAAGCACAGGACACGACGACAGACCTAGACACTGGTGATCAGACATTGGTCAGACAGAGTGTGGAGAGGGTGCTGAAGCAGTGTTGACGAGTACCAGGTTCAAATTGGTGACTGAGTCTATTGGTGTTGGTTGATAGGCGAGAGTTGACCATGGGGAATCAGAGAAAGTGGCGGAAAGTCTGAATTGGTCAAAAGCTGAGGGAGTACATGGCCGTATATTCTGTGGTGTTCAGGGCACATGACAAAGTGCGGATGACAAGTACAGAAGGAGGCGGAGTGCTATAGCTGTGGGACATGCCAGAGACTATCCGAAAGAAGGATGAGACAACTGCGAATTTGACTCAGGGTGACACAGGGCGACGGTGAAATTCCTTCAAGTTTCAGACAAGCACTCAAGAAAGAGCGGTGACGTTGAGTTCAGATAACTCTTATATGGGCGTCCAATATGTGAGTTGTTCACTTTCACGCAGACAATGGTCGGTGTGTGATGGCGTTGAACGGATTCTCCGAAAGTTGGGAGCACAAGGTGAAGTAATGAGGAACTTAATTTGGCTTGAGTATTGACTGTGAAGAAGACGAGAAGGGACTACAGTTGTAGGTGAAGTCACATCGAGTCTAGGAATAGCAGCGGTGCTCATGGCGTATCTCAAGTCCAATGTACATGGAGGTTCGACGCATGGATGGATCCAAGATGATGAAGAATATTCGCCAAGGTGGAGTTTGTTAGAGTTGTGTCAAATATTATTGTACAAGTTAGGTTACAGTTGGACTTGGAGTCATACGGCGTGTAGACAGGATATGGAGTCGTGTTCAAGTAGGACACTTGTATCCTAGGCCTTTCATAGACAAACGATGTAACATATGCCAACATAATAGCACAGGAACGCGGGGGAAGACGGCGGCATGTGCCGGCGTCCAGGGCACCGGGTGCGATATTGTAGCGGTGTCATATGGAGAAGCGCCCATAGTCAGGCCCCGGGAATGTAGCCATATCGGTGAATCTCGTTAACAAATCTTGGTGTCGTGCTCGTGTGATTGCTTGGTCCTCGAATGATCAACGATATGGCCTCGGATTTATTCTAACACAACCGACTTAAGCATTGATTGTTAGGATTAAATTAATCCTTAACATATCCCTGTAAACTAAAATATTTAAGAAAATTAGGTGCAGTTACGTGGAAGCCTGCATGTCAAGAGTATTGGGGCCGCTGACGTGGATAGTTTAAATGTTTTATTTTACGAATGCAGTATGTTGAGATAGAAAATATAGTGAGGATGAGACTTTTAGGTATATAAGATGTGCAATGACACATTGAACATATAAATCTGGCTAGGCAACCCGCCTAACCAGCGCACTTGCCATCGTCAATCAAGTTGGACCGTTCGATTTTTTTTTACGGTGGTACGAGTTTTACCGGTGGCATTCAGTCAATCGTCCGTTCACTTTGCACTTTTATAGCAGCTTCACGGGTGAATGACAAGTGGGGCTCCTTAGATGTAGGTCCAGAGAATGCAGTGGGGTTGCCTCCAGTTCTGCGTACAAGAAGTAAACGACGTGGGGGCGTGCGGTGAAACCCTAACCACCAATCCCTTGCCCTCGAGCCCCACGCCCCCCTCCCCTTCCCATTCGCCTCTCCCTCGTCCCCTTCGATTCCCTCCTCCTCTACCAGCGCGTGGCCGCCGCCGCCTACCCTCAGCCACACTGGCGACCATCTCCGCCTCTTTCTCGATCTGCTACCGTCGCGCGCCGTGCTTCTAGATCAGGTGCAGAGCGCCTCCTAGGAGAGCAGGGCGGCATGATTTTCTTGATGTGTGTGGAGGAGCAGGGGAGGAGGAGGAGGAGGACAGGAGCAGCGAGGTGGGAGCTCCAGGCGGTGCCAGGGTGTGCGAAAAGCCCGAGCCGAGGATGTGAAGGTCCCTCCCGGCCCATCATTGTTCAAGGCATGGGGTTGCTGCCTGATTTGAAGTTGATTTGAGGTACAAGTCCGATCAGTTGATCCTTCGTGGTTGTAGCTGTGCGTTCGCCTATCAGACCCTGTGTTTTCCCTTTCCTTCCTCTATCTGCCTTTTTGCTGTCTGTTCTTGCTATCAAACGGCACCGGTTCTTTGACCGCGGTCTGATGCGCAGGCTCGACCTATTGTTTTTCAGATTGCTGCTTGTCGTTGGTCGTAAGCAGAGACTTTGTGGTGGTCAAAGTCTCCCACCTCCAGCGGTTGGTTTCCAATGGTTCATGCAACGAAATGGACTCTTGTGTCCAGCCTGGAGTGTGCAGTGTAGTGGCTGGTAGGGAAAGTACAGAGGAATCTGCTTACAGAGTGTCTTAATCTGAGAGGTATGTATTTGTTTCTTCTGTTTGCAGCACATCCATGCATCTTTGGTTGTGTTCACAGAAACAATTCCTTCTTGGCCACCAGGGGTGTTCTTTGCACTGTAACTTGTTTGTTTTCTTACAGATTTTACCTGCTCAGCAAAGTGTAAAAAGGCTGCTCGACAAAGTGTAAAATGGTAAAGGTATCATTTATATAGTTACTTGGAATGCATGTTAGGAATTAGGTGCTCCTTGCCTCACATTTCCTCTGGCACTCTGATTTCGACTTACTAATATATTGACTTCTAAAATGGACATGTGCAGATCCGAGAAAGAAGAGAAGATAATCTAGCGGAGGAAGGTCTTCTCTCTTGTGGAACATAATAAGGTTTGTTAACCACATGCATCTACTGCTTGTTGCCTTGGTTATATAGATATGTAAAGGGAATTTTAGTCTTTCATGTGTAATTTCTTTGTTACATATTTTGCCTGCTTGACAAAGTGCAAAAAGGAAAAAAGTATCATTTATATAGCTATTTTGAATGCAAGGGTAGGACCGTCGTGCATGCAAGATGTCTCTCCTTTTAGTTACCACACTAAATAGATACATGGTGTTCATGTTCTTTTAGATTATTTTATTCTTGTGCAGTTTGGTTTTAGAGATGATAGGTCAGGATGTTATTAGTTTTGTGTCTGCCATGCCTGCCGCTGTTACACATAATTGTACGTACTTTTGTTTTTGTTTGTTGCTTTCTCAGTTTCTTAAGGCTAGAACACTATTGTCCTAGATTTTGTAGCTGAAGGATTGATGTGTTAGGAATAAGCCACACGGTGGTTGTGGTGATTGGTGTACGTAGTTTGAGTTAGACTCCAGTTTGTTAGTGCATGCAGTAGGGGCCGTTGGAGGCAGCCGCGTCGTGCGTGTAGGAGCGCGCCGTGCGCGTGGCCGGGCTGAGTGGATCGTGCGTGCATGGATGCATGCAAGTTAGTTGGATTAGTGGGGGTTAGTAGCCGAGTGTGGCGGCTGGCCAGTGCGTGTGTGGATCTTTCTGTACTGGTATTTAAGGTGATCAGATGAATGAGAAAGAGTGGCCGTGAGGGCTGGGCAAAATAATGTAGTCTTTGTGCTCACCGAGGGAGAGTGTTCTGGGCAAAGCCGATGGTCTTCTTCCTTGGTTGCGTGTGTGCGTGTGTTCTTGTGTTCTTGAGAGAAACCATGAGAGAAGAGAGTTGTGCGAGGCAGCACAAGGAAGAAGAAGTGGCGCTGCGCGAGGAGGCGGCGCCAACATAATGAAACTATTTGGACTGATTTTCTCTTTTCCAGTATTCGTTCCGTGTGAGAGAGATAGCATATTTGATATTGCACTGAACTAATAGTGGAGTGTTCTAAAGAAAAGGCTAGCAATACTCTATTGCTTACATGTTCTAGAAACGATATGCTAAGTTTGCATTTTCATGTCCGCTGGTTTGTGAAGCCATAAAAGACAAGAGCTCTATGCATCATTGTGTATCTTTCTTGGACTATCTACATTTCCTATTTTGGTGCTAGATATTTGACTATGAGGTGTAATCGATTGATTAGTTCTAGGAGCTAAAGAAATCCGAAGATTATCTAATCTTGTGATGGTTCCAGCTTTGAGCTTGCAAGTGAACCTTCAGACTACTGATTACTTTTGTGAATGGTTAAACCTCAATGTCTGAAACAAAATTTGGTAGCAGTGTTGCCCCCCTCAGCAAAAAAAATTGCATTGAGGTCAGCTATCTTCGACGTCCCTTTTTTCGTTTCAGTGATGCATGACCATAGTGTGACATGAAGTTCTATCTTTGATCCTTGCCATGCTACTGCTTTGTAGAACCATCTCAAGGCGTATTGACTTGGTTCTTTTTAAGCACACTTTTTATTGTCTTTACATGCTCATTTAATTCGTTTATGTTCCCTTTTCAGTTGCAGTGGTGGAAGATATATCCTCGGCCATGAATGGATGTGTTTGACATTGTGAGATGGTGTAGGTCACTGATGAGGCAAGTGACCGAGGTGAGCTCATGAAGACAAAGCGGCACAAATAAACTTCTGACAAGCTCATAGGTGAAAAAATGTGGTTTGAAGTGAATTTTCAATTAGTGACTTTCCTTGTTAAATGTCCAAAAAGAAATAAGAATATCATACTGAATGTGGAGCTTTATTTCATCTACATTTATAGGATTGCCAATCTTGAATTTATTTTTCTTTGATGGATTCTCACTTATTAGAATATAACCTCCAGCCTTCACACATAAAAACTGATTTGTCACTTCGGCCGGTGTATTTTATTTTTCTCTGTTGCAAAATAGGAATGAGATATGTACATCTATTTACTGATTTTCCATATCGTTTTCGGTCTATCAAATGCTCAATTGCTCATATTAAATTTCATTTATAGCAGCTCGCTTGCTCTGCATAATGCAGTATTGGTATTGGAGGATTAGGGATCATTATGATATTATTTATCATTTTTTGTTGTGGTAGTTTTCTTTTATTCATACCTTATAGTCTTGGAATATGTAATCACACGCACCCTCATATCTTGCTAGGTTCTTTCTCTCTTCAGGCTGTTTTAGATATAAAAGGGTGACTAGCAATCTAGCATTCTGCGGCATGCTTAAGCTTTGATCAGTTCTTTACTGTTTCATGAAGACACACATTGAATGGAATACCTTTGCTCCCTGCAGGAAACTTTTGTGATTGGCAATTAGCATCAACACTTTGAAGAGCTCGGTGTAGTGGTTTGAATGTAAGTAGTCTCTCTCTTCGTGTGTTGTTGCTTCTGTATCTTTCAAGCTGCTCTATTCCCAATCTGTTAAATGGTTATGTTAGCCCTGAGTTCAATTTAGTTTCAGTTTGTATATCTAATGCATCAAAAATAATATTACTTGGCTAATGAACCTTCTTTCCATGATACATGGTCATTATGTTATTATTGGTGTTCTTCCGTATTTACTTTGAGAATGGTCTAGCTTAGAGAGAATAAATTGCTTCATAATCATGCCTAACATTGTCAATGACCTACATAAACCACCTCTTCTGTTTGTCTACTTTCTCCCTATATTTTACATACTTTACATGCTTTTCGAATCCTTTTATTTAGGGAAAAATGCTAGCTGTTAATTGTGTTTTCCCACTGACTAGCTTTTATCTTGCCAAAGTGCATGCCTAGGCGTGCTTTAGAGCTAAGCGTTGGTTGGCAAAAAAGAGAGCTAGATGTTCTGTTGTTGCATAATAAATCAGATGTAGGTAACCCGTACTGTCCTTTGCATAATAGATCATGTATTTATTTTTGTTCATCAGGAGTGAATTGTTTGCCTGTTTGCTTTTGACCTGAGTTTAATCCTACAAATGTGGTCATCAAATTTAGCCGCTAGGTCCATAGAGTAGCTGATGTTTAGCATCCTCTGAAGGCAAACACACTTCAAGAAAGCGTACTTTATACCTATTGTTGCAGAAGGTATATGCTGAACTTGCTAGCTGTATACATTTTTAGCCTCACATCGGTAAGAGAAAATAAATACGAAAAGAAAAGCAACACCAAGGTTTTCTTGTAGTTGTGCCCATTTTAGCATTATTACGCAAAATTAGACAAGTCTACCTCTACCACCGTTTTCTTTTGCGGGTGAACCTCTGCCACCCGTAACAACGATAAAATTTCACTGCTTTGTTTTTGTGCTTATCATAATGTATTGCATGTCGCCTTCTCTTCAGTCAGAACCAAACTACACATACTTGTTTATTTATAAAAGAACCAAACTACACAAGTTAAAACCATTTTACTACTCTTTTAAGTGCATGATTTAACTGTATGCCCACAATTGCTATTGCCAGCAAACAAGTTTCTGATTTCTCGCACTAACAATTCTCACGATACTTATACACGTTTAAGAATATGAGCATCCGAAGTATATCATTCGCGGTGAGCCAATGCCAGGCTACAATGCTTATTATCCTGTTTTGATATTCTCCATTTAAAATAAAATGACCTAATAGTTTCTATGATCTGCTATACCTCTCTGACGTCAATTTTCTGCCTTAGAACCGAAAAAACATATATCAGACCGATCAATAATGCTCAACTTAACTAATTTGCTTACTATATTATTCCTGCCATAGGTTTAAAGCTTAATTCTACTTTTCTCTTGATGAAAGCTTAGTCTCCTAACAACAAATAATATTCAGCCTTCTTACATGTGCTGCTTCATTTCCATCTTACCAAAACGAAACTAAATGCAGGACCACCCCCTGCTATCCAATACTGCGGAGAGCTTGAAGCATTGAAGTGAAGCTGAAAGATCGTGGATGTCGCCTAGGGGGGGGTGGGGGGTGAATAGGCGTTTTAAAATAATTATGGTTTAGGCTTGAACAATTGCGGAATAAACCTAGCGGTTAATTTGACAAGCACAAAACCTACAACAACTAGGCTCACCTATGTGCACCAACGACTTATGCTAAGCAAGATAAACAACTAAGTGATAGCAAGATATATGACAAGAAACAATATGGCTATCACAAAGTAAAGTGCATAAGTAAAGGGTTCGGGTAAGAGATAACCGAGACACGCGTAGACGACGATGTATCCCGAAGTTCACACCCTTGCGGATGCTAATCTTCGTTTAGAGCGGTGTGGAGGCACAATGCTCCCCAAGAAGCCACTAGGGCCACCGTAATCTCCTCACGCCCTCGCACAATGCAAGATGCCATGATTCCACTAAGGGACCCTTGAGGGCGGTCACCGAACCCGTACAAATGGCAACCCTTGGGGGCGGTCACCGAACCCGTACACTTTGGCAACCCTTGGGGGCGGTCACCGGTACCCGTCAAATTGCTCGGGGCGATCTCCACAACCTAATTGGAGACCCCGACGCTTGCCCGGAGCTTTACACCACAATGATTGAGCTCCGAACACCACCAACCGTCTAGGGCGCCCAAGCACCCAAGAGGAACAAGCTCAAGGGCACCAAGCACCCAAGAGTAATAAGCTTCTCAACTTGTAACTTCCACATATCACCATGGAGAACTCAAACCGATGCACCAAATGCAATGGCAAACGGAGTGCCCAAGTCCTTCTCTCTCAAATCCCACCGAAGCAACTAATGCTAGGGAAGAAAATGAGAGGAAGAACAAGAAGGAGAACACCAAGAACTCCAAGATCTAGATCCAAGGGGTTCCCCTCACAAAGAGGAGAAAGTGATTGGTGGAAATGTGGATCTAGATCTCCTCTCTCTTTTCCCTCAAAAACTAGCAAGAATCCATGGAGGGATTGAGAGTTAGCAAGCTCGAAGAAGGTCAACAATGGGGGAAGAACACGAGCTCAATGGATAAGGTTCATTGGGGAAGAAGACCCCCTTTTATAGAAGGGGGAAAATCCAACCGTTATGTGCTCAGCCCGCACACGAGCGGTACTACCGCTCCATGAGCGGTACTACCGCTCTGGCGGAAGAAGCAGGGAAAAGGAGCAACCAAACATGAACCTTGGGGCGGTAGTACCGCATATAAGCGGTACTACCGCGCACCCCAGCGGTACTACCGCTGGAGGAGCAGAACACGGGACAAAAATGCAGTAGCGGTACTACCGCCCGACCGGAGCGGTACTACCGCTTATAGGTGGAACTGCCGTGCCTTACTGCCGTGCAACTACTGCAAAACTCGACACGAAAAATGCAAGACCCAAAATCGAGGCGGTACCAGCGCGGAACCGTAGCCGTACTACCGCTTATGGCCATAGGCGGTACTACCGCTTTGGACAGCGGTACTACCGCTTGGGGCGACAAGCGGTACTGCCGCTCTGGCCGCGGTACTACCGCTAGGAAACCAAAACTGCCATAACTTCTGCATATGAGCTCCGAATTGAGCAAACTCAAGCTTGTTGGATTGAGAAAGATGAGTAGCATCAAAACAGCGACTGGTTATAGTAAGAAGAGGCAGGGGAGGTATGCCTAACAAATGGAGGAGTGAAACCTCTAACAGAGAAGAATGGACATAACCTCCAACATCGAAAACATCATAGAAGATGCAAGTGAACTCCGTTTTCGATGAACTCGAGCTTGTCAACAAGATGACCAAAAGCTCCAAAACTCACAAAGAGAAGCAAACAAGAACCAAGAAAGATGATGCAAGGATGCAATGGTTTGAGCTCTCTATGAACGATACGATCAAGCTACTTATCGAGAGCCCCCCTTGATAGTACGGCAATCGATCCTATAACCCGGTCTCCCGACTACCATCATGAGACCGGTAAAATAGAAAACCTATCAAGAGCAAACATTTGCCTTGCACATGGTCCACTTGAGCTAGATGATGACGATATTGACTCCCTCAAGTTGGACCACCTTTCTTGTTTGTGTTGGCTCGATGAAGACTAGTGATTGCTCCCCCATACTCCACTATGGGTGAGCCACTCTTCCGCACATCTTCACAAGTTCATTGTCACCACAATGGACGGCAAGCTTCAAGCATTTGATCTCTTCATGATGCTTCACTTGAACTTGCACACCGCAACATCTTCACAAGTCCATTGTCACCACAATGGACAACAAGCTTCAAGCATTTGATCTCTTCATGATGCTTCACTTGAACTTGCACACCGCAACCTAACCCCACAAAGAACTATCACGAAGATCATGGGTTAGTACACAAAGCGTAATTGACAATGCTTACCACACCATGGGATCGCTTGATCCCTCTCGGTACATCTTCTACGCTTTGTGAGTTGATCAAGTTGATTCACTCTTGACTTACTCTTGATCAACCTTGAATCTTTTCAACTCTCTTCATTTGGATGATGTCTTGAAGATATACATGAATGATCACACAATCTTCTTCTCCAAGACATGCTGGCAATAAGCTCAACTCTCACATGACCAATCTTTGGATAATTCCTTAATAACACCTTGGTCACCACATAAACTCCTTGAAACCAACACATGGACTTCAAGAAATGCCTATGGACAAATCCTTCAAATATAACTCAAGGCAACCATTAGTCCATAGAGATTATCATCAATTACCAAAACCAAACATGGGGGCACCACATGTTCTTTCAGAAGCTCTATCAGCACCATGTGAGCAAGTTGTTTGACATGTTCCGCCGAAAAAACAGATATCAAATACCATGTCTGCACCATCAACAAAACATTCTCAAAGCCAGGCCAACAGATGGTAAACTCCTTCGTTCCACTTCATTGAAGGAAAGAATTATCTTTACTTATGCCTGACAATAAAGTACTTACCTGACTAATCATTAGAAGTACAACCTGCAGTATGCTTTTGATTCACCAAATTGACTTCATTGCGAAATATTGAAAAAACTGTATACACTGCTATTAGCACCAGCACAACAATTCTCATCAACATGCCACATGTAACTTTAGAAACTAATATTCATATAGTCTAATATACATGTTTTCTTATTTTCTATATTTGTTCTCCTTCACTAGAGTACCATACATACAGAAACAACCAATTTACATCTTATGATCCACATAGGAAGGAATGTAGCATGCTCTGCACCCTTCTTTTGCTTCCTGTCATTATTTACTGATGACTGTTTTCACTATCTATATTTAAACCTTCTTAGTGTATGAGTGACAAGACACTCTCCAATCCATTCAATTAACTCCTTTTTTCTCACCAGTATTTTTAGGTCAACTACACCGAAAGCAAATTAAAAGATTACATTGACCCAGATTATGATACGCTCAAGGTCAGGCTTGCAAACAGTGATCTACACACCAATTATCGCATCATGCTAGGAACCGACAAGAGAGCCACCGTAACAACCAACTGGTCTGAGTTCTGTCGCCTTGCAAAAATCCATGAAGGAGACATCTGTGCCTTTCGTTTCAAGGTCAAAACAAAGCAGTGCTTGATTCTCATCGTGCATTGCCTTTAGATGAACCATCTACAGCAACGGAAGTCGTATCTAAATATCATCTAGCATTCTATAAGGAATACTAATCAAGCTCTGTAATAGGATGAAACCTTCCTCTGTTTTTCGACATGCTATCTGTTGCTTTTGAATAGCTACCACCTATTCTTTTACCTATATAACCTCTCCTGTTGTTCCTCATAGATCTATTAATATGCATAACGCCACCATTATTTATAATTATCTATTTTTACTACTTTCTTTGTTTCAAACATCGAGTACTCACCAGCAACAACAAATACGCTAAGCAAGGAAGAGGCATGCCCTACCTGGCAGTGTCCACCTTCCACTCAAGGGATATAGCACTATCATTTAGCACAGAGTGTTCCAGGAGAAAGAGTAATCATGAACAGAAACAATAACCAACAGTAAGTACTCATTATTTCGATATGTGTCTGAGTTTTCCTATCACCACTCTTACAATACTTGGCTTATTGTTGGCCTTTGCGCCATTGGCGCAACGGGTCATCTAGTGCACTAAAACAGTGACGAATCGATCAGCCAAGAACCATGAACTAGTTCAAACCACACACCCTACAAGCACATCTCAGATGCCAAGTGGGTTCACTGTTCGGAGTAATTAAGGTGAAGGTGTATTTATTTTTAGGGAAAGGCCTTCATGACCAGCTTTAATTAATTTAAAGAACGCTTACATCGCAAAAGTCCGAAAGTAAAATCGGGAGGTGCATCGAGCCATAAGTTTGGTGGATCAACACGTCCGTTATGAGCTAGTATCATATTAGATTCATGGTTACCAATGCTCTAATAAGACCTTTCCTAAGTCATGAAGAAGTGTTCAGCGGGGTGATCATTGAATGACCAGTATTCTGTTGAATTGCTTCCACAATGACTAAATTGTCCACAAGTGTGGCTGCTTTCGCTGACACTACGTCTGCCACATGCTCGAGTTTAGCCGTTGCCGCGCCCACAAACATACCGCTGCTATCCGCCCGCAAGCACCCGTATTATCCTCTTCTGAGAACACAGCATCAACATTAAGAATAAGTTGGCTCAGCATCCACTAGTAGAAAAAGAGGCTTCCATACGCCCCCATTAGTCCCCAAAATAATCGAACCGCGACAAAAGGGGTCTTTAGTCGCGGTTCGGGAGGAGACCCGCGACCAACTATCTGGGCCCAGCGCGCTCGGTCGACAGCTGGCGGACGGGAGGGGCTTTAGTCCCGGTTGGCCTGGCCAACCGGGACTAAAGGTCCCCGAAGGCCTTTAGTCGCGGTTGGCCAGGCCAACCGGGACTAAAGGCCCATCCTAGTCGCGGTTGGCCAGGCCAACCGGGACTAAAGGCCCATCCCTATATATAGCACTACTGGAATTTGTTTATTTGCCGTCTGCCTATTCTTTGCCGTCCGCTGGCGGACGGCAAAGAGCTTCTTTGCCGTCAGCTTGCGAAAAACGGATGGCAAAGAACTGGCTGATGGCAAAGAATGTCTTTGCCATCAGCCAATTCTTTGCCGTCTGCTAGCGGACGGCAAAGAATCTTTGCCGTCGGCTGGCGGACGGCAAAGAGAGAGGTGGGCCCCACTAACGAGCTGTTTAGAAAAAAACCTAACGGCCCCCCTCTTTGCCGTCCGCTAGCAGACGGCAAAGAAAGTGGCCAAGCTAACGCCCGTTAGCTAGGATCTTTGCCGTCTGCTGGCGGACGGCAAAGAACTGTGCCCTAACTAAAATCAACATCGACGCCCGCCTGCGCCCCACATCTGTCCCTCTCTCTCTCCGCCCGCGCCCGAGCCGCCACCGCCCCGCACCATCCCGGCCCCGTGCCGCCGCCGCCCCGCGCCACCCCCGTCGCCGCGCCGCCCCAGCAGCCCCGGTGACCCCCTTCTCCGCCCCAGCAGCCCCGGTGACCCCCTTCCCCGCCCCGCGCCATCCCCGTCGTCGCGCCACGCCGCTCGTGCCCGAGCCGCCGCCGCCCCACGCCACCCACGTCGCCGCAGCACCCCCTCCTCCACCCCAGCGGCCCCGGGGCCCCTCTGCTCCACCACCGCAGCCGCCCCGCCGCTCCGGCGCTCCCTCCTCCACCCGGCGGCCCCGGCGCCCCTCTGCTCCACCACCGTGGCCTCCTCGCCACTCCGGCGCCCCCTCCTCCACCCCAGCGGCCCCGGCGCCCCTCTGCTCCACCACCGCAGCCGCCCCGCCGCTCCGGCGCTCCCTCCTCCACCCGGCGGCCCCGACGCCCCTCTGCTCCACCACCGTGGCCTCCCCGCCACTCCGGCGCCCCCTCCTCCACCCCAGCGGCCCCGGCGCCCCTCTGCTCCACCACCGCAGCCGTCCCGCCGCTCCGGCGCTCCCTCCTCCACCCGGCGGCCCCGGCGCCCCTCTGCTCCACCACTGTGGCCTCCCCCGCCACTCCGGCGCCCCCTCCTCCACCCGGCCGCCCCGGCGCCCCTCTCCTCCACCACCGCGGCCGCCCCACCCCTCCGGTGCCCCTCCTCCACCCGGTGAGATCTCTTGTTTTTTCTGTTTTTGTTTCTGTATTTTAAGTTTAGTTTAGGTTTATTTTAGGTTTGGTTTAGTTTAGGTTCACTTTAGTTTAGGTTTAGAGCATAGATAGCATCTTCTCTACTATAATTGTGTATAATCTCAATTCTCACTAGTAGTCTTATTAGTTAGTACATTATGCTTTTTATGTGTCATTTAAATAATGTAGTGCCAGATTTCTCAACTCATTGCCATATAATGAATTACTATTGTTATATTATTAATAGATGATGGAACAAAAACTATTTCCCTTCAAAGTGAAAAATCTTTCGGTGAAGTAAATATTAGTGCACGAGTTATTTTATATACAAGAAAAAAATTGGCATGTCGTGGTAGAATTAGTATTTGTCATAAATGAATTCAAATGCATTTCCAATAGAAAATGTAATACACATATCTAGTGAACTGTAAACGAAAGTTATCCACAGACTCCTTGTAGGGGTTGTATAAAATATTATGAAACTAATAGTGAGAAGAGCAAAAGCTTTCCTCAAATTCCTTTGCATATATTCAAATTCATCAATCAGCAACACTCGAATTAGTTTAATTTGAGAAAACAACAAGGCATGCATATTGCTTATGGAATCTGTCGTAAGAGGCAAACTATACCCGTCTTTTCCTTTTCTTTTTTGCGGAATACATTCTGATTTGCATACAAAGTAAATTGATTTTACGACACTACACCCTTAGTTTCCGATTTGAGGTTTGTTTGTTTGCTTGGTGTGTGGCACCTAGAGCCACCTAAAATATGGTGCAACTATGATTTGTTGCCACAAGTATTCCAATGTGATCACACCAGAAGGAACTTTAGGTTTAGTTTTGGTTAAGAAGAAAGAAGAAAGATGAAAAAAAGAAGAAGATAAAGAGGAGAAAGAAGAAGTGTATTTTCCCCCTATTTTTAGATTACTATGCTCTTTTTTTCAACATTTTCAGTTTTCTTTCATGTCTAAAGAAATCCCTAGTTTTGAAGGGTGCCAATTGCCATTGCCAACTAACCTACCAAATTAACTAAGTGTTGTTGATGTTGTTGAGCACAAGTGCATTGCTTTTTTTTCTCAGTTTTCTTTCATGTCTAGAAACTTGGCTCTATGTTTATAGATATGCTTCTAGCTAGATACTAATTGGTCTCTTCTGCTGCTTATTAGAGATGGGGGGAGGCCGTCACCGCTGTCTCCGCTCTGCCACACCGAAGTACGAGTTGGATGCTTTCGAGTTCTTCAGTATCATACTTGGGACTTCCTCCAAGAGGCAGGTATATAGAAGGAGAGATCTCCCCTTCACCCATCTCATTATGATAACTCTGTTGTTTGCTACATCACTCCTTGTCCCAAACTGCAGAGGCTGCCTGACACTTATATGAACATGCTGGGTGAAGATCCGCCAAATAATGTGAAGCTGCGACAGGCCGGCAGCGGGGTTCGCAGGCTGTGGGACGTGGAGTTGGTGATCAAGGAGGGCCACATGTACCTGTGTCATGGCTGGGAGAAGTTCTACCGTGCCTACGACCTGCGGCTGGGGTACTTCCTTCTCTTCAGGCACGACGACGACGCCAACATGCTCATCGTGAAGGTGTTCAACGCGACTATGTGTCGCATGCGCTACGCTGACGACGATGATGCCGGTACGTTCTGCCTCTTCTTATTCCTCTACATTTGGCTTTGTCTTGCATCGATTGTTAACGGTCATTAATTGTTGCATTTGGACAGGCAATGGGAGCAGCAGCAGCGACACTGGCTACAGCCAAAGCAGCAGCGATTCTGGCTGTAGCAAAAGCAACATCGATTCTGGCTGTAGCAAAAGCAGTAGCGATTCGGGCTGCAGCAAAGACAGCAAGGAGGATGATCCGGACTGGAGTGGGGAAGAAGAGGAGCAGAGTGGGCATCAGGCTGAGGATGACCTCCTAGCGATGGTGCTGGCCGACCAAGGGCAGGAGATGGTGGTGGCGCACCATGGGCAAGAGATGGTGGTGGCTGAGGATGACCTAGCGATGGTGGTGGCGCCGGCGATCCCACAGCTGGGCGACATGATCACGCCAATTGTGGTAGAAGACTACATCCCACTGCCTCCACCGCCTCCACCGCCTCGCCGCTCTTGGCGCATCAGGCTGAGGAAGGAGAAGGAGAAGAACAATGAGAACTGAACTATGTCAGGTATGTCAGATCTCCAAAATGATCTATATATAGTTTGCTCTAATATGCTTAGTTACCTATGTTATCTCTAATATGCTTAGTTACATATGTTAGCTCTAATATGCTAAGTTATCTCTACTATGCTTAGTTTCCTAAAGGTTAGCTCCAAAATTACTTATGTTAGCACAAAATGACCAAGTTTACATAATAAGCTTATAGTCTTCTTCTTCTTCTTCCAAAATGACATAAGTTAGCTATAAGTTAGCTCTAATATGCTTAGTTCACTCAAAGATGGCATAATTAGCTAGGTTGGCTCCATTTTACCTAAGTTGGCTCTAATATGCTAAGTTATCTCTAATATGCTTAGTTTCCTATAGGTTAACTCCAAAATTACTTATGTTAGCACAAAATGACCAAGTTTATATAATAAGCTTAATTATAGTCTTATTATTATTATTATTATTATTATTATTATTATTATTATTCTAGTCTTCTTCTAGTATTCTTCTAGTCTTCTTCTTCTTCTTCATTTTCTTCTAGGTTAGCTCCATTTTACTTAAGTATGCTTATTTCTTATAGTCTTCTTCTTCTTGTTCTTCATTTTCTTCTTCTTTTTCTAACATCTTGTTTATCATTTTGCAGATTTGATTTAATTCACGGAAGCTTGCATGGATGGAGTGCTTCTTTTCCATTTGTGCTTTTATTTTGTATCAATGAACTTGCATGGTTGGAACTTGTTATATGGATGGATGGACAACGGTGTAGGATGAATAATGTGAAACTTTTGTAATATGTAAGGATGGAACTATATATGTGTTGGTTATGTATGTATATATGATGAAACTTGTGTGTTGGATATGCTTGTTGTGTATATATGTGAATTGCTGTGTATATCTCTGTATATCTATGAATTGCTGTCAAATTGAATAAATTAAATTAAAAACAGGGCTGTACAGGCTCTTAGCCGTCTGCCACCGACGGCAAAGGGCTCTTTGCCGTCCGCCGCGGACGGCAAATAAGCCACGTGGCAACCACCCGTGCTTCCTGGCAGCTGACCCATTTGGTCAATTTGCCTACAGTGGCAGACGGCAAAGGCTTGAAGCTCTTTGCCGTCAGCCGCGGATGGCAAAAGCTGCCGTTAGACGCCTAACGGACTAACAGCGAATTTATTGCCGTCGGCTTTCTTTGCCGTCCGCCGCTGATGGCAAAGGCCCCTTTGCCGTCCGCTTCAGAAAGCAGACGGCAAAGAAGCTCTTTACCGTAGCCTACTTTGCCGGAGCCTTTTGCCGTCCGCGGCAGACGGCAAAGCTCTTTGCCGTCCGCCACCCTTGCCTTTGCCGTCCGCCGTGGCAGACGGCAAAGTAGCAGATTCCTGTAGTGTAGGACTCAGCTCACTTCACTTCACTCAGCTCACTTCACAATTTTCAGAAGGGGGTGGTGGGTTTGCTTTTGGTTCCTCCTATGCACACAAGGTGTTCGATGAAATGCCCGAGAGCCTGAAACAAACATGATATGAAGTGTCCGAGCCACACTTGAGCTTTCTCATTTATTTTTCCTCCGCGATCGCGGTTAGCAACTTGAACCTTTCATGTGTCATTGATAAAATATGCATGTGTGTAGTTCATTGTTTAATTTGTATTATTTCTAGCTAGTTAGTTTAACAAATGCATGATGGTTAATTATATACTTTATATAATAATAATGCAGATGAATCGGCAATGGATGTACGGTCCCCGACTCTCCGGCGAGTTCACTACGGGTTTGAAAGATTTCCTCGTAGTGGCAAATGCGAACAAGCAGCAAGGTTTTATTATCTGTCCATGTGCTGTCTGTAAGAATCAGAAGGGTTACTCCTCCTCAAGAGACGTTCACATGCACCTGCTTCGGCACGGTTTCTTGCGAAGCTATAATTGTTGGACCAAGCATGGAGAAAGAGGGGTTAGAATGGAAGAAGATGAAGAAGGGGATGATATCGATGACAACTATCATGATCATTTCGGTGATACTTTCATGGAGGATGATGCTGAAGGTGGGGAAGGGTTAGGTGAAGGTGAAGAAGAGGCACATGATGAGCCCGCTGATGATCTTGGTCGGACCATTGCTGATGCACGGAGACGCTGCGAAACTGACAAGGATAGGGAGAATTTGGATCGCATGTTAGAGGATCACAAAAAGTCGTTGTATCCAGGATGCGATAATAGTCTGAAAAAGCTGGGCTGCACACTGGATTTGCTAAAATGGAAGGCACAGGAAGGTGTAGGTGACTCATCATTTGAAAATTTGCTGAAAATGTTGAAGAATATGTTTCCGAAGAATAACGAGTTGCCCGCTAGTACGTACGAAGCAAAGAAGGTTGTCTGCCCTCTAGGTTTAGAGGTTCTGAAGATACATGCATGCATTAACGACTGCATCCTCTACCGCGGTGAATACGAGAATTTGAATGAATGCCCTGTATGCACTGCATTGCGTTATAAGATCAGAGGCGATGACCCTGGTGACGATGTTGAGGGCGAGAAACCCAGGAAGAGGGTTCCCGCCAAGGTGATGTGGTATGCTCCTATAATACCACGGTTGAAACGTCTGTTCAGGAACAAAAAGCATGCCAAGTCGTTGCGATGGCACAAAGAGGACCGTAAGTCCGACGGGGAGTTGAGACACACCGCTGATGGAACGCAATGGAGAAAGATCGACAGAGTGTTCAAAGATTTTGCAGCTGACGCAAGGAACATAAGATTTGGTCTAAGTACTGATGGCATGAATCCTTTTGGCGAGCAGAGCTCCAGCCATAGCACCTGGCCCGTGACTCGATGCATCTACAACCTTCCTCCTTGGTTGTGCATGAAGCGGAAGTTCATTATGATGCCAGTGCTCATCCAAGGTCCAAAGCAACCCGGGAACGACATCGATGTGTACCTAAGGCCATTAGTTGATGAACTTTTACAGTTGTGGGCCAGACCTGGTGTACGTGTCTGGGATGAGCACAAAGGAGAGGAATTTGACCTACGAGCGTTGCTTTTTGTAACCATCAACGATTGGCCTGCTCTCAGTAACCTTTCGGGACAGACAAATAAGGGATACAATGCATGCATGCACTGCTTACATGAGACTGTAAGTGTACGTTTGGTTAATTGTAAGAAGAACGTGTACCTGGGTCATCGTCGATTTCTTCCTCGAAATCATAACGTAAGAAAGAAAGGCAAGCATTTCAACGGCAAGACAGATCACCGGCCGAAGCCTGCGGAACGTACTGGTGCTGAGATATTTGATATGGTCAAGGATTTGAAAGTCATCTTTGGAAAGGGTCCTGGCGGACAATCAGTTCCGCGGGGAGTTGACGGGCACGCACCCATGTGGAAGAAGAAATCTATATTTTGGGAGCTAGAATATTGGAAAGTCCTAGATGTCCGCTCTGCAATCGACGTGATGCATGTTACGAAGAATATTTGCGTGAACCTGCTAAGCTTCTTGGGCGTGTATGGGAAGACAAATGATACAAAGGAAGCACGGCAGGACCAGCAACTTTTGAAAGACCCAGATGACCGGCATCCGGAATGGTTTCAAGGTCGTGCCAGCTACGCTCTTACCAAAGAAGAGAAGGTCATTTTTTTTGAATGCCTGAGCAGTATGAAGGTCCCGTCTGGCTTCTCGTCGAATATAAAGGGAATAATAAACATGGCGGAGAAAAAGTTCCAAAACCTGAAGTCTCACGACTGCCACGTGATTATGACGCAATTGCTTCCGATTGCTTTGAGGGGGCTCCTACCGGAAAATGTTCGAGTAGCCATTGTGAAGCTATGTGCATTCCTCAATGCAATCTCTCAGAAGGTAATCAATCCAGAAGATCTACCACGGTTACAGAACGATGTGGTCCAATGCCTTGTCAGTTTCGAGTTGGTGTTCCCACCATCCTTCTTCGATATTATGACGCACCTCCTGGTCCACCTAGTCGAAGAGATTTCCATTCTCGGTCCTGTATTTCTACACAATATGTTCCCCTTTGAGAGGTTCATGGGAGTATTAAAGAAATATGTTCGTAACCGTGCTAGGCCAGAAGGAAGCATCGTCAAGGGCTATGGAAATGAGGAGGTAATTGAGTTCTGTATTGACTATGTTCCTGACCTTAAGCCGATTGGTATTCCTCAATCGCGGCACGAGGGGAGACTAAGTGGAAAAGGCAAGATCGGAAGGGAATCCACAATATGTATGGACGGTCATTCTATGACTGAAGCACACCACACAGTTCTGCAAAATTCCAGCTTGGTGGCTCCGTACTTCGAGCAACACAAGAATATTTTACGCTCGGACAACCCGGGGAAGCCTGAATCCTGGATTAGAAAGGCCCACATGGAGACTTTCGGCAGTTGGTTGCGAAAACATTTAATGAATGACAATGATGTTGGAGATCAGCTGTACATGTTAGCCAAGAAACCATCTTCGACTATAACGACTTTCCAAGGGTACGAGATAAATGGGAATACATTTTACACCATCGCCCAAGATAAAAAGAGCACCAACCAAAATAGTGGTGTCCGCTTTGATGCAGCAACCGAGAATGGGCAAAAGGTCACATATTATGGTTACATAGATGAGATATGGGAACTTGACTATGGACCCTCCTTTAAGGTCCCTTTGTTCCGGTGCAAATGGTTCAAGCTAACAGGAGGTGGGGTAAAGGTGGACGAGCAATACGGAATGACAATGGTGGATTTCAACAATCTTGGTTACCTTGACGAACCATTCGTCCTTGCCAAAGATGTCGCTCAGGTTTTTTATTTGAAGGACATGAGTAGCAAACCGAGGAAACGGAAAGATAAGAAAACGATCAGTACATCATGCGATGATCCAAAGCGCCACATTGTTCTTTCAGGGAAAAGAAACATCGTGGGAGTGGAGGACAAGACAGACATGTCAGAAGATTATAATATGTTTGGTGAAATTCCGCCCTTCAAAGTGAACACTGACCCAAGCATTAAGTTAAATGATGAGGATGCTCCATGGATACGGCACAATCGTAAGCAAGCAGGGACACAAGGGAAGAATTGATGTGTAATAATTTATTGTACCAAACTTTGTATTTGGTCGATGAACTGAATGATGTATCAAACCTTTTGTCAAACCTCCAAGGGATTTTAAAATGAATTAGTTTTATTTTTCTGATTTTTTTGATATATAATTGTATTTTTAAGATTTTAAAATGAATTAGTTTTATTTTTCTGATTTTTTTGATATATTATTTGTATTTTTAAGATTTTAAAATGAATTAGAAACAAAATAATATAAACTTTAATGAAATATATAAGTACAAACAAAATAAAATAAATTTTAATAACATAAATAAAATTTATGAAACTAAAATTATAAAAGTATTTTCTGTTCAAAACATTATAAGCAACCTCTAGTATTTTTGAAACTAAAATTATATAAAATTGATTCAACTAAAATTATCGAAGTATTTTCTGTTCAAAATCATTGAAAACAAAAAGAATTTTCATAAAGAACTTTTTTTGTTAGAAACTTTAATAGCAAAAATAATTATCATAAAGTAAAATAAATAAGTAATTAGAAACAAAATAAAATAAAATAAATAAGTTTGTTGTTGTAAGTAGAAACAAAACAAA